>NW_009218418.1:14681-23908 GCF_000690835.1 Fulmarus glacialis | reverse complement strand
ATAAAATAAAATAAAATAAAATAAAATCAGATAAAGTAAATACTGCACTGCATTTTGCAGCTGGGGAATGGAGACCCAGATCTACAGAAGACACTAAAATCTAATGTATTATTAAGGATACAAGCCAGAGACGTGCAAGTTAAGCAAAATTTGGACCACAGCTGAGTTACAGTCCAGAGCCATAACCAAAGACTGTTGTCCACTTCTGTCCTTGTTATGGCTGTGCTTCTCCCTTGTGAGCCCTCCAACAGGCAAGTATAGGGGGAATTTTAGCCACATTCAATCTTTGGACCCACAATTTAGTTTCTAATATCACAAAAATTATGGTCCACACCAAGGTTGTTTTGGGCCTGGCTGGAGGAAGAGCCACAGGAGCTGTGTGGAGAGTACAAACTATGGAAAGCCCATAAATCCTCTGAACAGCATTAAAAGAATTTTAATATTCCTCATCATCAGACAAGGTTTACATGGCCCCTCTCAAATAATGCACAGAGATTCAATGATTTTGAGAGAGAACCAAGCATCTCCCCCGAACCTCCTGTGCACTTTCACACCCCCCTTGCCTGGAGCCTAATAATGTCTCTGACACTGACATATCTCCCCAGAGAGCCCCAGGCCTGGGACATCCAGAGACAAGCAATCCTTTACTTCCCCTGCAGGCTTTGACCAGTGATCATTGCTGAAAGCCTGTGGCAGTGTGAAAAGAGCAGAAAATAATAAGGATGGCAGGGTCCGTGGTGCAGACACCTGCTAAGGAAGCTTAGCTTCATCTAGGCTGATCTTTCCACGCAACCTGTATTGTGACAACAGCTTTGCAACCTCCTTCTTTCATCTTTGAGCTGCTGTTGCTTTTGCAATAGTGTTTGCCTGGTTGTTGATGGTTATGGGACTCCACTCTGGCTTTATTTTTGTCATTGTCATTGCCATTGCCCATTGCTTGCAGTTCTGAGTGCATATATAAAAGATGCTCTTAGTGCTCTGCACGCAGAGAGGATTGGAACTCTATTTTTTTTCCTTTTACAGACACGTCTATATATATGCTTAGAGATAAGTCTAAGCCACTGTGGATGCAGTCATCCTACCTAACCTGAGATATCTAACTAAGAGACCAAATTTAGATGTCTACTTGCTGTTGGTGCATGCTATGGGCAGAGATAAATACACACCTCTAGAAGAGCCTGCAGGTCTCCAGTGGGCTGAATTGCCCTTTAAACTAGCCCACATCTCTTCCTTGGCAGACAGAGATTAGGATACTATGCTGCCTGAATTAGGGATCTCCTTTATTTTTCAAAGCTTAAAGACCCAACAAGCTGGAAGGAAGGCCCTGACAATGTCCTTCTAGAAACTTAGTTCAAGGTTCTTTATTCTTCCATAAATAACCTTCATGTAATTATTTAACAGTCTCTTTCGCATTAAGGACACTGGAGAGACATGGAAGCAGGCAGAGGAAGAGTTACAATGTGCACCAGTGCATTCTGGCTGCAGTGCTTTGGTTTGTCATCTCAGGAAGGTGAAATGAGACTGACTGTGCAAAGGGACAGTGACAGGTAAAGGCATCTCGCACATCTGGAGCAGGGACGTGCAGTTCCCCCTCATGCCACCAAGTGTCAGTGGTGCCCTTAGAAATGGGCTCGGCTGCAGGCATTGAAAATGCTGCTCAGGTAAACGGGCCTTTAGTTTTTGCATTTCTGCTTTTTACAGGACATTTGGGAAGGAGCTGTGATGCCAGATGAAGAGATTCACAGAGTGATCTGCCTGGCTGTTGTGTGCCTGCTGGTCCCCAAACCATCTCTGGAAAAGCTGCAGCCTTTGTTGTGTTTCTGGTGATTCTCCAAATTACAGCAACGCAAATATTCAGCTTATAGGGAGGGGAGGCAAACGCTGAGGGACATCTTAAACAGATTCGCCTTTGATGAGAAAATCGTGAAGGTCTAAAGGGCTTTTGTTATTTAAGCAGTTGATAATTGAGGTAGTCAGCTTGCCAGCTCAATTTTACAAAAGCTGTCTTCTGACAAAAATCCCCTGCTAACTTTTAACAATTTCAGTGGTAGAATGTTAAAGATGAAATAATCTTTTAACAAGCAAAAATATGGAGAGACAGGATTTGAAAGGCAACATGCTAGCACACAAGCCAGAAAGCCTAGAAGCAACAAGGGAGAATAAGAAAGCAGCAATTTTGTCCCTCCACTGTATCATGAAAGTGTGACTGTAACATGCATAATACAGCAGCACTGACAGTGAGAGCAAGGAGCAGGCATTAGCACACATGGGGAGCCAGAACAGCGAGCCCCCAGGACCCCAGGTAGTCTCTTTTTTGCAGCTTGGGCTCTGCTGCCCTGTCTGTACTCCTAGAAGGTGGCATGGGATGCCATCATTTCAGGGGGGTGACAACCCCACAGAGCTACAGCATGATGGCAAAAGTGTAATGCAATACCAGCGTGGGGGTGTTTGTTCTGACACACAATCCTTGACAGGGTTGCCTTGAACTCAGGGAGAAAATATCCAAAAGCAGCAAAATGTCTGGGCATATACATCCCATGAAATCATTGTTGACATAGCCCCACTCAGGACACAGGTCTTGCCTCTCACCCACAGCTAAAATCTAGTTATTTGCACTCTGGTTACAACAATTAGGCTGCCTTTCTTCAGCTCTGGGAAACATAAACTGCTAAGACATGCTGGAAAAGAGCAGACAACCACCAATGGTAGGGCAAAATTATCCCTAGCAATACCGCCTGTTACTCTGGGAGGAGGATGCTGAAGCCAGAATGGGAGCGGGAAGAGAAGCTGAGAGCTGCCCTAGGAGGAAGGCTGGACATCAGCATGGGATGCATATGTGCAGCAATCACGACCGTGCTGCAGAAGGTGTCTGGAATAAGTGAGACTTCTTTCTCTGTAATGCCAGAGAGGTATTTTTATGTATTAGTTAGCTCACAGATCTGTCCAAGTTAGCACTGATTCTCCACACATGTGACCAATAAAAAAAATCACAGGAATGCAAAAAAGGTGTCTAATGTATCTACATGAGCTTGGGAGACTTACGGGTGCACAGAGGAACATGCTGTGTCAGGGCAGGATGGGTCTACTGTTCCTTCTGCAACCTGTGCTGCTTAACCCCAAATAAATCCGGGCCAAAACATTCAGTATAATATGTATTGTAGGCTCCCCTACCTGGAGACCTTTGCATCTACAAGAGCAGGATAAGAGTCTTGTTTCGTTCCCTTTATTTTATGCAACAGTGATTTACACAAGCTGAAAGTTTGGCCATTAGCTTTGAAATCATGCAGGTGCAGGGTAATGTTAACATGCTGGGGATTTTTATAAGAACTTAGGCTAAGTGTTGTTGGGTTTTTTACTTTTTCATTCTATGTTTGGCTAGGTTAAAATCCAGAGGTTTCAAAAGCAGCTGAGATATTTTCTACCTCAGTCTCAATGATAAGTGCTGAGGATTCAAATTATGTGTTCTTTCTAACAGTCCTACAACATTCTTTACTAGAAAAATTCAGGTTGTTAAATTTCTACTTAAATAGGAGTTATGCAGGCAAAGTATTTCTTTAAAAAGAAAAACACAAATACCAATCATTAATGGTTTTCCAAGCTGTTTTTCCTAGCTAGCTACTTTCATTGGGACAGAGGAAGAAAAGATCATTGCTTTTCCATCCCTTTACAGATCCAAAGAGAGAATCCCTGAGATTGATGTAAATTCTTATTTTTAGTCTTCCTCAGCTACAAACACAAAGTAAAGAGATGTTACAGTGAATAAGCAAAGAGATAGCACCAGGGAGCGAAAGAACCAGAGATCTGTGGGGAAAGTCATAACAAGATTCACTGTCTGGGCGATTAGACAGGCAAACTTGAATTAGAAAGAAGTCTCCCCATCTCTAGCAGTTCAAACAACTGCCCATGGGAACAAACCAATGACAAAAAAATCCTCATTTCGTTAAAATTTCGTCTGGACACATGCTGGGTAAAGCCATGTTAATCTTGGGTCAAGCAGGCTATTGGTCTCAGTATAGAGAATTTGATGACTTGATGTGGACATAAACTCCGAGAATCCCTTTTGCTGTTAATTCAGTGAAGCTAGGTTGAAATACATGAAAAACAAGATGAAAGCAAAATTCATCAAACTCTAAGCCCTACATATTTCAGATTAGGCTAAAATTTTTAGGATCAGCCTAATTTCTTGTGGAATCAGTCTGGCTCCACTGACTTTGTGTCTCAGTAGTTTACCCAAGCTGAAGACCCAGCTATTTTATTTGGCTCAAGTCCCAGAACACTTGAAAGTCCGGAGAATATTGATGTGATTTGCAGCCACACTCGTGGTGCCAGCTGCATTAATCATTTCTCAAAGCCAAACTTCTTCCTCTTTTTTAAAAAAAAGCTGACTTTTCTACCTGGTTCAAACATCAGTAAAAGTTTCTTTTTGGTCTCTTTGCACTGTCTTACACTCTCAAACTTGGGGAAAAAATTTAATCTTGCTTGCGTGCTCCTGCTGTGTGGGAGGCCCAAGAACCAAGGACTTTTGTGAGCTTTTCTCCTTTCAGCACTGCTGCCACTTGATGGCACCAAAGCCCACGGAAAGGTCTTGAGCTGTAAGGTGGGGCTGGGGCTGGGGAGGAAGAGCATCACTTCAGGGTGCTGGGATCCTGCCCCCATGGCCAGGCACCTCCAGCCTCCCCCCAGCACCCTGAGGACACCGGGGGAGCGATCTGAATGTCTCAGCATCAGGTTCACGGCAGAGCAATCCAAGTGGCATCTGTCAGCTCTTCACCGGAGCTCAACTTGTGCTGAATCAGTGTTGAATTAATTCACAAAGCATCTCTCTGAAGTAGGCAATGGAATTTCCGACCTGTCAAAAAGCTTCCGATTTTCCTCATAGTCCTCTGTATGAAGGACTAGGTTTACACTTCTCAGGTATCACTTACCTACACAGAAGTGAAACACAGGCGCAGTTTAGTCCTGAAACACGATTACAAATTAGACTTGCAGTATCTACCACTCTCACCTCTTCACTGTGAGTGTGGACCAGGCAGCTGGAGATGCTATCAGCTGGTTTGTGTCTATGATGTGTCCTTTTGGGGTAGGAGAAAAGAAGCAACTCTTGCTTTTGAGCATCCTGTGATACAGATCTAGCTATCCAGGGTCTAAAGCCCAGACAACAGTTTAGTTATATGGGGGAGCACAGGTACAAAACTGAACTGCAAATGCAAAAAGCAGCTCCGTTTTCTTCCTTGAAAGGGCCTGGGTCCTTGTGTTACCCCAGTGACAGCACTGGACTTCTGAAAAGCCAGATCAATCAGTATTTCCATCCCTTGACATTGCTTTTCAGCTCCTTACGCTGGCAATCACCCTTCCATGGGGCACGGATGGCTCCATGCATCTCCTGGAGTTGTGGTGTCCTGTTTGCCTGCGATGACATGGTGACACACCTATAGCTCTTCCCATAAGCAAGAGGGAAGGGACCACAAAGTCTGCAGTGCAGAAGCGTTTCTTTCTTGCCCTCTCCCTGGGCAGTACAGGTACCCATTGTCCCATACACAGGGCTTGTGATAGGAGCCACACATCATAGCCTGGGACAAATACATTTTAAAGAATAAATAACCCAAGGAATTTGTTCTTCCTCTATAGCTTGAGTGATCGGGGCAGGCTCTCAGTTATCCCATTGCACCTGATGACCTTCCCTTCCCTTCCCTTCCCTTCCCTTCCCTTCCCTTCCCTTCCCTTTTCCGCAGTGTGTTGAGGAGGAGAAATTCATTGCAAATACCAGTTCTCGTTGTCCCAGACATAAAGGCAGATTTCTTGGCATTGCCAGACAGAACAGGTTGGCACCAGTGCTGAAGTAGATCCAGGGCCAAGAAAAAAGGCTTACAGGTAAGGGTTAATGCTGTTTCCAGGAGCTCTCTGTCTTCTGCTGTTATATCTTTTTCACCCCAACAGGATGTTGTGTATTTTTGTTTCCTATAACAAAGGCGCATGCATTTAATAACGCTTTTTCTACACAGTTCTGCGTGCAAAGCGCTGTCTCTGCTTCCTCATGAAGGCGTTGCTGGGTATTGCAGAAACACCCACGCAGCGCTACTCATGTGCACAGGCTTATGCACACCTGTACATGGCTATTCATTCATAAACATGCATACATGCTTAGACACACAGACACACACATGCATGTACAGAAATGTACATTCCATGTCATACACACATGATATCATGCATACATACATGCACATGAATACTTATATATATATAAAATACAATGCTGGCTTTGTGTCTGGTGGCAGAAGTGCCCTGCACATCCAGCCTGGTTGCTCGCGGAGGTGTGAAGTTTTTTCACGTTTCCTGGGAAGGGAACATCAGCAGCAGCAGCTGCATCTGCCGAGTCTCAGCTCCGACGCGCTCGTGGCTGACACAGGTTTGGGTCTCGGCGACTGCAACTCTCTCTGCTGCTGTTACTGTCGTTTGAATTATTTGAAGTCTTTACCAGAGTCCCTGGGCAAAGACAAGGGAGTGCTATTTCTAAAGTACAAAGTTTAAAGAAAGTATCAGCTTGTCTCAGTTTTCACTCAGGAGAGAGAATTAATTAACAAAAATAACATACAAATATTTTTTAAAATAGTATCTAGTTAAGAGTATGGAACTAAAGCAGATTTCAGTCGTACCACAGTGACTTCAGGGTAAAAGCACTTCAGGTTGAGAGGTCTGAGATCAACACCCGGCTCACAGTGTCACCTTCAAGAACGGGATCTCAGCGGAGCAGCCGTGCAAAGAGGGCAGGGAAGGACCTACAGCGTGCAACGGCTGGTTTTGTCTTGTCTTTGCCAGTCCCCGTCTCCTACCTCTCCCAAGGAAAGTTTTCTCTGGCATTTATTTTCAGGAAAGAAGGACATGTTAACGCTCATTCAGGGAGTAGCAAGTTCACCACCCCATTGACACTGCTTCAGCGCCGAAAGCCTACCCTCCAGCCACCAGATTTCACAGGATTAGGGTTTTATTCTCTACCACTTGCAAGTGCGTCTAACAGAGACATCGGCCGGCTAAGCTGCTGCTCTCAGAGCTTAGCTCAGGCTGTCCCAGAGCTTAGCTCAGGCTGTTACGAAACTGGTAGTGCTCAAGCTATGGGACTTGGTGGCCTCAGCTTAAACCTTCAAATCCCAGGACTTGTCCTTCCCTGTGGTCAGAGTCTCCTGGGTGGGCAGCGGGGAGGGGAGTCTGATTGAAACTGCAGCCCTTGAAATCACCCGGCTTATCAATTCCAGTCTCCTGTAAAATCAAAAGATCAAAAATTCCTTCAAACCAGAGTGCAAAAGCTTTTGGCCAGTAACTAATAATAGCAAACCAATCCTCTTTAGACCTCCCTGCACATGAGGGTATTTTAACAGGGAATCCGTGCCACAGCTAGCCATCCCAGAAGTGATAACTGCGACTGTGATTCTGTGGAGCTGGGCTCTAATCGCAGAAGCAGAGCCTCCCTGCCTCTTTTTAAGGTCCCAGCATGAGCTCAGACCCCTCGGTTCCTGCTTGCTGTGGCACAAAGGGGTGAAAAAACAGGGTTTCTTAAATTACTCAACAGCCCTGATCCTTGGGATTTTTCTCTTACATTCCTACGGTCTTTACTCCCTGCCTTAAGGAATAAGTTGTACAATGTAGTGTAGTAATTGCTCCACACAGCTTTTGTCCCTTGGTGCCCAGGCCCCTGCTGGGCTTTGCAGTGTGCAGCCCAGGTGCCATGAAAATTGTTCACGTCTAACGGTCTCTGTAGTCCTCCAGAATGAATCACGTGTTTCCAAGTAAGCACAACTGGGTAAGTCTTTGCAGGATGAAAGCCCAGCGTCCCTTCCTACCTGTAGGAAACCACAGGTCACCATGTAGTCAATGCAGTCTTGTTCTTTCTGAGAACTGGACACGTGATTGACATAGAGAATCTGCTGGGGTCAGGACGTTAGAAAATAAAATATCCACTATTTAAACCTAGGCAAACAACGGACTCTCCCATCCACACCAAGGAGTTCAACCTTGACAGCGACTCCTTGAATGTTTGTGATGCTTGTATTAGGAGGCAAACATAATATGGTGATGGATGGCCTGATATTTGGGGCTTGGGGGATATTGGGGTATTAATGTCAGTCACTACAGAGGTCCAAGATTCAATACCAAGGTTATTTCCTTGGCTTCCCAGAGGAATTGCGGTGCCAGTTCTGGTGGTTTCAGGGGGATGTGAGCACTGGACGTGCCCCGCTGGAGACCTGGCATTGTCCTCCTGCACAAGATCTAGGAGTGCTTCAATCCAAGAGCAACAGGAGCCCTACAGGACTTGCGAGACAAGAAGGGTTTTCTGATTCGGTTTGGATTTTTATCTAAGTATAAGTGAGCAATGTTATGCCTTGTGATAACATAATGACATCAGCCAGGGAAAGCTATCAGAGAAATAGGCTTCTTCTCCTTCAGTCGTCAGTAGGTATTTGTAACCACTGTAGAGATGATAGTCTTAATGCTGAAAAAGTACTTTGTCTGGAAGGCAAGTGTAATCAGTGGCAACCTTCTCTGAGAGTGCCTCAAGACACTCTGCACAGTATTTCTAATTTTTTATACTGTCATTTTTGATTAAAAATACCTCAGCAATCATCTTAAACAAGCTAGCCAGGTTCAGTCTTTACCTGAGAGCTGTCAGAGGTTGATCTATAAGATCCTCTTGTAGGAACAATACTAGTGAAATGTAATACAGAACTAACACAAATTAAACATCTTAGACACAGATGGAAACTGTGAAATCTTTAAATCTCAAAGAAGTCCTTCAACTTGAATTTTTTTTCAAATCGATTATATGATTATTGGATAAATAAACTATGTGATTGTTCAGCACATAAACACCCTTTGTTAAATGTGTCCGTCAATAGACAATTCATATAAATGATACTAACTATCATCAAAGGAGTAATAACGCCTTTATTGATGAATAAATCTCTAAAAGACAGATCAAATGGAGGCTAACTAGCCATGCATGACATTAGCAGGAATTAGTCTGAAAAGAGCCTTGCAGGCATGCTAGCTACTGTACATGGGGTGGGAAACGATGTGGACCACACTCATGGAAGGACCTGCAAGGTCAAAACCCTAACCCCTGCAAAGGCCACGCAGGCTACTTTACATTATATAGTCTGACAGCACTATTTTTATTTCTTATTTCTCTGTTATTTTCTGTGGAGGTTTAAAGAGGTTTTTCACATGGAGCC
>NW_009218418.1:0-14650 GCF_000690835.1 Fulmarus glacialis | reverse complement strand
GTAAGATGTGGATGCTGAGGCGCTGATGCTGTACACACACATGCATGTGGGCTGACCTCTCCACCCAGCCAGCCTCCCAGTGAAGGTTGCCTGGCCTTACCCAGCCTGGCTGAGCGAGGGGGTGTGGATGGAGGTGACCTGCTCACAGTCACACATACTGTCTTTGAATGCGGCTGAGAAGTTCACAGGACCCTCAGTCCTTACTTTTCTCCACACCCTCATCGAAATTCAGCAAGCTCCCAAAGTCCATGTAAGGTGTCAGATAAGTCAATTACCTCTTTAAAAAGCCGGGTGCCTGTTTAGACAGGATTGAGCTCCACGGAGAAGGGCATCAGCAACAGCTGATATGAAGTAAAAATTGATATGAAGTAAAACAAAAGCTTTTCACAAAAAAGTCAATGGTGGGACTGTAACTGGGTGAAAAGGACAATATTCATGAGCCACAAAGTGGTGTTCTACTGTTGTCTTTGCACACATGACTTTCTCGGTCTGTATCCCAGAGGTGTTTTCCAGCTGCAGTACGATTTTGTTTAGCAGCCGTGGCAAAGAAGTGGGACGGTTTCTGCCACTGGTGACACCCCAACAAAGCCCTCCCAGCACCTGCATCCATCACTGGACAGTGAAAAAGAAAAAGTATTGCCAGCAGATCGAGGGAGGTGATCCTTCCTCTTTATTCACCACTGGTGAAGCCACACCTGGAGTACTGTGTCCAGTTCTGGGCTCCTCAAGTACAAGAGAGACATGGACATACTGGAGAGAGTCCAATGAAGGTCTGTGAGGATGATTAAGGGACTGGAGCATCTCTCCCCACAGCAGAGGACTCTCCGGCATCCCAGTGCTCTGCTGGAGGGTGTTCAGTTGCGGTGCTCCATTTCCAGCAAACACTGCTAACTCCTCTAACAGTCATTTGTGTGAGGCCAGCGGCTAGCTTTCACCTTTTCCATGGAAATATATTACAACCAATAATAAGCAATGAGCTCTTTTTCCCACATAAGATGAAATCAATGCACATTAGAATAGTTAGGTCGGAATTACATAGCATATTAATGACTCCCTTGGTAACTGCCAGTGATGAAAACTGGCTGGGTAAACTATTTCTCTATTCACAGAGCGTTCCCAAATAGGACACTAGGGTGCCTTTTGGGAGGGAATCAGCTAACACTGAGGTGCCTGTAGTTGGGACTCTGTGGCTGAGCTGGTCGTCCAGGGCAATCCAGGGTTCCCAGGTTTCTTGTCAATGGAGAGGAAAGTCCATTTTAGATTGTGCAAATGTCAGATGTCAGTGTATCTCTCTCTCCACTGACTACTGTGGGACTCTAGAATGACTAGTTCAGCTCTAGCTATCCACACCATAAATTAGGTCAGCTGAGTCTCACCCCAGATGCCAAGGAAGGTTTGTCATGGTTTTGCCTTTGGTGTTTAGGTGCTCTCCAGTATCTTGCATGGACTTTTTGGTTAGACTTCTGCTGCCTGGAGCTTGCATTCATTGCTCTTCACTTACGCATGGCACCAGATATGTATTAACTGAAGCCACTGGTTTGACAGCAAGCAATACAATACGGGTGCAGCAGCACCTTGACCACTCTTCCAGCAGATACTGCAGAGCAATAGATAATCAGAGAAATGGTGACATAAGAACTTAACATCGAAGACAGACAAGGTGGAGCAAACCATATTGGGAAGAAATGTAGGTAATGACTGACTCAGGAAAAAAAGAAGAAAGGTCAGCTCTTCCTCCCTCTGACAGTGATAACTTATACAAAAAAAGCTAATTTGGAAAAATTTTACTAAAGAATTGCTCTCTGCTTCAGTGGTCTTTGAGCATATAATGCTGGAGTGTGTTACACACTGGCTTTGCCTGCTGTCTTCCACAATATGCAAAGTGATCCACAAATGATCAAGCATCTACAGTACCACTGTACAGCATGAAAAGCTAAAGTACAAAATTTTTCTTGTACTTTGGCTTTTCTCTGAAGTCTTAGTGTGAATACAGGCAGGCAATTTCAAAGGAGTGTCACAAAATGACATTCCCAAATCACAGTGAAATTCAAGTATTCAGGTCCTTTAGAAAAGCTTCCCTGAAGGGCCTGAGTGATCAGGAGAGGTGGCAGTTTAATAGCCCTGGAGACCTGTATCCTGAAATTATCTAAAAACTAAGCACAGCAGGCAAAATTATCCATGCCTTTCTTCAGTTTTATCAGCTCAGGTTCATGCAGTAGTGTGTGTAGGTCCCATGGGTAGAGATCACTGGTTTTAGGCAACAAGACTACACTGGCCTGCGGTAGGATAATACTTACAGAAGTCTCTGTTGATCATGTCTAGAGCCACCCTGAACATTTTTGGGTTGCTTGTTGCAGGGCTTTGCAGCTATGTTGTGTCTGTGCAACCCTGCATGTCTTCATCACACTGCTTCAACGTTGGTCAGGCAATTCTCACTGCAATGCCAGAGAATTTCTTAATTAAATGCCTCCATCTGTTTTCTTTACCTATAATTATGTCATTAATGAAAACAAGCCCTCCAGTGCCCTGACACTTCTTTACATCACTCAGTGAGAAGGGTCAACCATGCAAACAAAGTAAACTTACTAGCTGGCCTTTTTCTGAAATAGCTAAAACAACCTTTGCCAGAGCCAGCGGTCCTGAAGCAATCTTTCCAGCTATGCTACTGCCTTCTCCCTGCTGAAAACAAGCACTGAGCAGGTAGAGGGAATGATCCAGCCTTTTCTTCTGTCTTGGTCTCTCCATGTCAAAGTTCACACAGGGCAGTGTTTTTCTCAGTTTACGGTGAAAAACTGAAGAACTGAGGGCTGGACTCATGCCACGTACCTTTAAATAGAAACCACGTGGACATCTGCACCTCGGCTCGTAACACTAGGCTCCCCTTGCAGTCTGCGAGGCATTTCTAGAGCACAGCTCATCTGAACTGTTTTAGGTATTTGTTCTCACATGTTTCAACAACATGTTGTAGGTATTATTATCATTTGTAATAATCTAATTAATATTTTTGCTAATAATAGTAGATATTGCTGGCTTCTAGAGAAGAATAGAATAGAATAGAATAGAATAGAATAGAATAGAATAGAAGTCTCTGAAAAGCGTCTATCAGTGTAATATCTCACATGAACAACTGCGTCAGGGTTTAGTCTGGAAAACAGATCCCTCACACTTCAGGATCTCACCCAGAGCGAAATCCAAAGCTTGATTTCTGGGATCTGAATATCAAACTGCATTTCTCTAGAAATTCAACAGTAGTTACATATCGGGATTTTGGACTCAGTTCAGACACCAGCTTTTATGATGGTACTTACCCTACAGCACGTGATAATGATTTTATGTAAATTATCCTCCTGTCAGCTGGTAAACAATACAATACTAAAGCGCGTGATACCATGCTTTTGCTGATCCTGACTGATCCCTGTTTGAGGCACTATTAACACCGACAACATTTTGTTTTCCCATAGGAGCTGCTTGGAGGACAATTAGTTAAATCCACTACTCTAATCATGTGGATTTGTTTTGGAGCAAGGCAGTCTCATAATACAAAATGCTTATTTCAGTTTGAACAAGCAGATTTATTAAAGCTTTTACGTGCACACTGTGTAGCTAGCATACGCAAAATTAAAATCCATCTGGAATCAAGAGAAAATACAAGCGAACTAAATACTACAAGAGCAATAATATTACTAGCTTCCACATCAAGCTTGCAGTCAGTGTAATATTTTATTGTTATTCATAAGAAAATAAAATAGTAGTAATACTGTCTGCTCATGGCCAGGTCCTGATACACTTACACAGCAAAGGCCATCTTTTTTTTAACAACTTTTATGTCTGCTTTGCTTTCTGTGCTGGGTAATGTTAAGATTGTGTAAGGCTCTGCAATACTGGGGCTGAAGATTTTATGGAGCCTAATGAGAGGCTCCCAGGGTAATGCACAGAGGCACAGGCTGGGACCAGCCCAGCTGTGGCTGATCTTAGAGCTATGAGGTGGAGTCCCTGCAGGGCTGAGACTCTCAGTATCTTCAGTAGCGCTGAAGAATGTTTCCTGACCCACTCCAGCCACGGCACCATTTTGCCCTTGACAAGTACTCCTCACAGAATCTGTTACCCTGAGCCAGAGGAATAATAAAATGGTCCATGTAATTATACTGCAGGATGACTTCATTCGGCCTGATTAATTACACGGGTGTAGTATCTAATGCCCAAATTTAGAATGGTGGCTGTGTTCTAATTATATTCTCTGATAGCTTAATTGTCTCTTTATAGCCCAACTAAAAATAGTTCATACACATTTTTGCATTATCCTCATGCCAAAGGGGAAATCTGGCACCTATCACTAGATCCCATAGACAATCCTAATTTCTTCAATGTTTGGGCTGCTGGAACATGCTGGGGAATCCATTCCCCCGAGCAAGACACTACTCAGGCAATGCAGAGGCAGATTTGTCCAATCCTCATACTGCACACAGGAAAGCTAGTGCTGGGAAGACGTCTGGACATCCATGAACAGTGTGTGCATTGGACATTGCTATTTCCCTTCTGGAGAGGGTGAAACGATGTGGTCAAAGTAGCTTGTCCAAAACTACAGAAAGAATCAGTGCTGGGATTAGAAGTGAAAACTTTCTGGTGTCTGGTTATTATCTTTACCTCCTAAATGAGAAAATTGAGGCAGAGCTGGGATGAAGGCACCAGTAGCCATATTTTCGCACATATTTTCTGCCCTACTCTTCATTAATGTTCTTCAACACGGGTTTCATCCCTACATAAAAGTGCTTCTCCAAGTACACTGTGTAACAGAATAGTATATGCAGGGGTAGACTTAGTTGCAACCATCTAAAGGCCCGTGATATACCTCTAGATAAAGATCTTCTATAGCTGTTATATAACCCCATAGGGATACAACCACAGCTGTATGGAGGGGTTGTATATGTTGAATGTTAGGGTGGAAGAACCATGCCCAGAGGGGTTCAACTGCTGTCAGAGTGGTGAGTAGTCAAAGCCACACTGAATGGCTTTGGTGGGAGATGAGACCTGAAAACAAGGCTAGGGCGTTTGCAAAGAGCAAACACCATTTATTGAGATTGCGTTTTAGCTGTACAGCCATTATATTAACACAGTCCAGCAAGAAAGAAGTCTATTCAACCAGGCACATCTTAAAACTACAGAATCATCAGGTCTGGGCTGTGCTGAGTTGCTCCACTGAAAAAGCTGTGCCACCGTGGGCTTTGCTTGGCGTGCCGCTTGCCCTTCCAGTGTCAGAGTGGTTTATCACCTACCATTTTCTCTTGGGACCTGGGTGAAAGATTCTCCGAGATAGCTTTGAAAAGGTGAGTGCTAACTACATATAGAACTTCAAATGTGCCTCAGTGCTTCTGAAGATGAACAAGATTTGCATTGTGACAGTGGGGAGATTTTGGGGGACTGCGATTGTCTTAACACAGCCATGGTTTGTTTGGGCTTTTTGAGCCTTGGTAAATTTTCTTTGCAGCATATTCAGTAGCAGTGCAGCCCTGATCTACTGTGTATCCATTATGCTAAGCATTTTCTAGAAGTCAGGTATGAAATCTGGTTGGAGACCTACCCCTGAAGTCTACTGAGGACCAAGTTACATTTGGTTGAGAATGCATTTATTTGAGTCCCTTATTATCATTTTAATACTGCGTTGGGGAAAGGACAGAGGAGAAGCAAAAGAAGGAGTAGAAAGTCAGTCCAGTGTCTTTATTTCCCTTATAATGTGTCATGTACTGCTCCATTTGTTGTCATTTACTTAAGTATATAATCACCATATTGTGGTTAGTGGCTAATTGTTTTATTTTTGTTCCTTTCTGTCTCATTAGGCCAATTTGCTGTTCCCATCCTTTTTGTTTTAATAAAAAGAATTACAATAATAACAGCATCAGAACCATCCCCAGTGCTGCCTGTCGGACTCTTTCCACAGTAAAGCTACTGCATGTGCATTTCATTTTACGTCTCACATTTATTTCCCACTGCATTATACTGGGGGTTGACGTCTATATTCTGCTCTGATGCAATTGACAGTGTGTGATTTAGAAACAGCAAAATTAGGAAACAAATTAAAACCAAAATAGTTGGCTGAAGACATGACAGAGCATTTGGATAAAAATGTTTTGGAGTAACAGTTTTGGATTTCCCAGGATCTCCAAAAATATTTTGGATCCTAAGATCTTAGATTGCACCTGCATCAAAACCCAATGCAGGTAGCAGGAAATTTGGATTGTGCTTTAGACAGCTAAAATCTCATGAATTTACCAAATCTTGTTGTATTTCCTCAGCATTGAGCTCAAAACCAATGTTGAGTTTTGGGTACAAAACACAGGAATCTGATACAAGGTCTTGATTTGATTTTAAGCCTTAGCCTGTTCCCACATCAAATTGCTATAACCTTTACTTATGCAATGAACAAAATGTATTTTAAAATAGCTTGGACTTCTTTTGCTTGTAAAATTTTGCTGATATTTAATTATACATATAGGTATAAATATAGACATAGGTATAGGAAATATCTTCATTTAAAGTATTCATTCTCAAAATAAAAATACTGTTTTAATACTTTATTCATCCCAAAGACATTATATCAGTTTCACAAAACATCAGATCCTTTTCCTTCCACATTAGTAAGAAAATTCTTATAAATGCTTCCAGGCATTAAGTGTTTTCTTGAAACATAAGCTTACTTGTGAGGAGCCCTGTTGCAGATGCAGGCTGAAATTCTCATTCCCCTAAATCAATAGGAGTCCCCCACTGACCTCCAGAGAGGCAGCCTTTTAGGTACAACTAACAAACATGTTCTGAGCTAGAAATTACAAGCTGTGAGGGTAAAAAACAATCCATGAATGAAAAGATTCCTACATGTGACTGCAAAGTGAGGGTCGAATCCTCAGCTGGTGCATACTGACCCATTTCTACTTCTCCTGTAGATTTCCTTCCCAAGGCAGATATTATACCATTACACTCAGCACCCCATCCCCAAAACCAGTGAACCATGATTCAGAGTATCAAAGTGTTCAAATTACAGCATCCTACTATTTTTCCCCATCTTTTCAGACTCAAGATTTTACACACGGCATCAGCTGACATAGGAAACGTTGTCCTATTTGGGCAACCTCGTTCCCCTAGCCTGCCAACTGCTTTGAGCTAAACAATCAATGCTGTCCTTCTCAACTTTTTCCTTTCCAATTAATTAATTTAAATTGACCATTAAGTCAGCAGAGTTTTTGATTGATATTTTCATTAACAACCCTCTCATGCAGACCTGTCCAACACCTAAGAAATGTATGATAATGTCCAATCTGCATGAAGGGGTCTGAACATCTCCCTTCACCTCTCAGTGCTAGTGAGTTATTACTCGAATTGTGCTTGCTGTTTCATTGAGTGTAATTTGAATACAGATTAGCTGCCCCAGTGTTCCAGAGCTTTGGCATTATCATTACTGGGGACAGTAATTTGACTGATGAACACACGGGTTATCACAAGGTCATCACCTTCACAGTATTGGAATGGTCCATCGTCCCAATTTTGGAGGGAAGGAGGCTAAACCTTTCAATAGCAAAATTAAGTCCTGTAAATTAACTTGTCCGATAACTTATTGAATAAATCCTTTACTAATTAAAGAACCAATAGGCCCCTTTGTTCAAAGATCTTCAAAGGCTTTATTAAAATCAATGAAGTAATATCAATTTAACAGTATATTTTTTGTAACAAGAACTAAGATCCTTCATCCAATTAGACACAAATGTTCTGTATATGTAAAATGATTTGAAACGTTAAACAGTAAAAGGAAATATAGTAGGTTTATCCTGTGAAAGCAATTATCTGTCAGCCACACCTTCTCAAAAGACGTGTTCTTTCTTCATTAGCACTCAGAAAGTGAAAATGTAACTGAAAATTTTCTTCAAACTTATAAAAAACCACGTTTTATTTGACTGAGGACAGTGTCACACTGAGACACTATTACACTTACCTTGCTCTGGCATTTTATCCAGTATAAAAAAGCATTGAAAAATGCAATCAAAAAGAAAATGCGTAATCTGAACTAAAACACACAAGCTGATGTACAAGCAACAATTTTACAAACATTAGCGGGACAAACATGTTAATTTGCTAAGTTTTCTCCTAAGAAACCTGTAGCTGAAGTAGCTCTTTGGTTACAAATGAAATGAGTGTGGTGGCCTCAAGCCAATCTCAGCTGATCTCCATCCAAACCTTCTGCTGGTAGACTTGTTATTATTTTTTGGCCAAGACATTAGGTATACAATAAATTATAGTGTAGGTGAAAAGGTATAGCTACATGAAGAAGACATCATAATGTCCAATTACATCAAGTCTGGCTCCAGATAAAGGTATCATTTTTATTTTTCTCAGCCTAACAATTCTCATGAAAATGGTTTTCAAAGGGTGCAGTTGTATTTAAGTGTTTTGGACAAATACAGGAAAAAAGTTTTATAAATTGTTAATAAAAAACGGAAAATGTTGCACCTACAGTGTGAAATGTCATTAGTAGCATAATTATAGAGTTTATGAATAATAGAGGATGAGCAATTGTTAGCAAAAGGGAAGCAGAATTTGTATAAAATTGCGCAGGATCACCTAAATACACAGTTTCAAAATTCATAACATATAATTAATAACATATAACATATTTTTGAAAGTGTAGTAGTGGTATTTAACGTTTTCAGAAAATTATCAAATTCCATCAAAACATTTTGATGCTTGAAAGTTTTCAAAGAGTTCCCTGTCTGAAAAATTCAAATACTTGTTAGTGTTTTCTCTCAAAGTTTTAAAACCGAAGGTATTTAAAACAACATTCTCAGCATTTTTCAGGATAAGGCTCAAATCTCCTTTTACTGAAAGCTTAATATATATAAATATATTGTGAACCATATTTATTTTCATCTGGGCAGGACTATCAGTTGTACTATGTGCCTGCACATTGACATAAGGAAAGACATTACCCAAGTGGGTCCTTTTCTGGTCCTTGCAAAATTACATTGCTTCAGCGCTCAGACCATAGAGCGGAAACAGCATTGCAGATCTCATAGGGCAGAAACAGGGCTACAGTCTCATCTGCATCTTTCAGAGCAGCAAAGCAAGAGTGGTGCTACCTACATGCACAAAGGAGGTTTTCCTTCTACTGAAGCATCTCCGTCCAAGTGTTTTGCCCAAAATAAAATAGCTGAACAAAAAAAAAAAAAAACGACAGCAGAACTTTCATGGAACAAACACCAAACCATCAACAAGCATCTGATCCCTCCATGCAGCTGAGCTCAGCTGAGATGATCCATACAGTACACAAGGATGGCAAACAGGTCTAAAATAACAGTGCCTGCTAGGAAAGGTGCGGCTGACCAGCAACTTTTAAGTTTGAGGTATCTGGCTCTGATACCCTGTCTGAGAACAGCTAGGCTCCCCATAAGCCAAGATGGACATCTGCAATGTCCTGGCTGAGTTGTCTTTCTCTTGCCAAAAGGGAAAGATTGAAGAGAAGGTGAACCTGAAATCTGCCCTTTCTGAAGACCTAAAGACTGAACCATGGACTGTAGTGACGTGTCTTTATTGCGCCAAGGCATGTAAGCCTCCGTTTCCATCATCTCAGAGAAACATTTCCAGTACCAGGTTTAGGGAGGGCCACCGCAAATCCTTCACTCTGAACCTATGCCACTGGCCAGAACAAGACAGGTTGCACTGGTCAACCCGGATGAATCTGTTGTCTAGCAGATTGGGAACTCTCTTCAGAGGTGGGGGATGAGCAGGGCACTGGATCCAAATTTACCCCTGCTAGTGCCAATGATGCTCTCAACACAGTCCTTCTAGAGAAGTGTATCATCTATCAGTCCTCAGGAGCTGAAAGATAAGGATGAGAGAAATGGAAAGAGAAGAAATGCCTCTGCCTCTGACCAGGCCCTTGGAAAGTGGCCTGGTGTTATCAGCAGAGGGGTTTGAAAATGAATTCCTTTTAAAAAGACTTTGCTGAAACTGTTTTGAAAATTCTGTCACTAAAACCAGAACAACTTGTTGAGGCGGGTGCAAAAAAGCTTCACTACAGCAGGATTCACTGATGTTTTTGTCACATCTCACTTTTAAAGCTAGTCTAGATGTAGCCCAATTAATCTTCTACACCACTTCATCCTGCATTCTCACTACATATTATTTTTGACCTTCACAGCATTTTGCCAGCATTAACTAATTAATTCTCAGAACATCCCTCTTTGGGAAGCGAGTAAACACCATTATCCCTCTTTTAAACTGAGCCAAAAAGGTCTTGTGCAACAGCTTTGCCTGAGGCCATCATGTTTTCTTCCTTTTCTTGGTCTCTCAGCACCAAGGCAGAGCAATTAGAACCTGACCTTTTCTGGCTCCTAGTCTTGGGCTTGGACCCTTAAATCACACCTTTACTGACATTAGCAACCTACAATGTCTATGTCTAGAAGATAAAGAGCAAAAACTCAGTAACATCTTCCATGCCAATCCTAGTCTATCAATTTTTATTTTTTTTTTTTTTTTTTTAGGAAAATGAACAGCAGTTCCTATTTGCTGCCACAGAAGAAGACAGGGAGAAAGATCTAAAAAATATTTGCTTTGTGAATGAATTCGGTCTATGTAAATCAATTAGTCATCAAAACAATTTGACACTTGGAAAACTGAATCTTCAATTAGATGTTATCTTCCCAATATCCTTTATATCCTCCCTGGATAGAGATAACACCTTTGTTATCTTACTGAGAATCCACCTCCCCTACTTTAGCAGAAATGATCAACTGATAGTTATAAAACCCTTGATGTTTGTCCTTGGACGAGAGAGTCCCACAGAGACATGAAAACATTAGAAGCCACGGGATGAAACATTAGTTACTACGGCCTCAATAGTGAGATTTTACAACCTGGTTAAAGTGAGCGATTCCAGCCCTTCCGCAACACCTGTGATTTAAAGATATTTTTACCTTGGAAGCTCCTTCTGAACCCTGTAACTGGCAAGAATGGGACAAATATAAGGAAGGTTTTCTTTTTCAAAGAACAGTCATAGTACCTCATACCCACCCCTTCTTCATGCTCGGCTAAGGAAAGTGCCATGCTTGTAGGAAAAGAGTCAAATCCAATTTGAGAAGAAGTGGCTGCAGCATACCTTGAAGTTCGACTTTGTCATCAGGGACATGGTGTCTGGGTAAGCCCACGGGGAAAATCCAGTGTGTGCTCAGCTGTGGGCCAAGGAAGGTGACGACAAGCATTGGAAGAGGGTTAGACTGGAGGCCCCACTTGTGTCTGTGCATCAGAGCCCAGAACTGCCTTGTAAGGTGTGTTTGAGGCAACAGCAATGAAGAAATACACTGTCCTGAAGTGATGGATAGTGAAAACATGTATTTCTCATTTGGCTTCCAGATTTTATTGAATTTTCTATATTCATTATGGTCCATTCTCTGGGGCTGGCATTTTTGTTGTATTTTATACTGTGAGCACTTCTAAATGCCACATTATCTAGGATAGGAAAAGAGCAATGTCAAATTAACCTCCAGACCTGTCTATCTGTTAATCCACAATGCAGCTGCTACTCCTCACTTGTAGCTCATTGAAGCTCCTCATGTTATATCTTGGCAATTTTTGTCTCTTCAAAAGTTGCTGAGTAGAATCATAGAATCATAGAATCATTTAGGTTGGAAAAGACCTTTAAGATCGTTGAGTACATAAAGCCCACATTGGCACCATTCCTAGATATCAAATAAAATGCATTTATTTACTCCAAATGCTGATTTGACCCTCATAGTGTCAGTTTATGTCCCCTTCAAGTAGTTCCCTGTGGAAGAGGACAGTGATTTGGAGCTTACTGCTCCTCTGAGATCCACCTGGTCCAAACTCAGAAACACAGGGAACATCCCATGAGATCAGCAGATCTAGTCTGACTCCAGCAATGACCTCCTCATGGAGCTTGAGTAGGAAACAACCACCTCTCATGCTGAACATGACCTATGTAAAAAGTTGTTATTTGTGGAAAAAAGTGAAGAACCACTACCATGACACCAGTTACTCCAGCAAACTGTCAGCGGAAGTCCTGTATTTGGGATAACTTCAAAACTGGACCAGTGCATGGACTAATTTTGATACCAGCCTGAGACATTTACCTGAGCCAGTAAATACAGAGGTCACGTAAGGTGCAGAGAGTCCTAGCGGAAAGGAAAGAAATTCAACTATTCACTGCAATATTAAAAACTAGATAGCAGAAAAAATGTTCCTCTATGTCACACTAAAAGTCAGATTTGCCCTAATCATAATCTTACTCAAGATGGTTTGCTTTTTTATAGTGCAAGAGACAATTATTTATTTTAGATTAAATTTAGATCTCAGCTGTGAACAGTGATGTAGAGTATAATCCCTGAAAACTCAGTTGCATTTAAAAACAAAGATTATGGCTTCTTTAACCTTCAGAAACTATATTCTATTATAAACTCATGTTAGTTACCTGGTGTAAATATACTAAAATCAACATCAGATAAATACAAGATGCATCAAAAGATTTAAGGCACCTGTTGTGTATTTAAAAGAATTATATCTTGTTTATGGTATAGTATAAAATGCACAACTGATTTATATAACAGCTAGTCTATTGCAGGGGAAATCTCATTTCAATCATAAATGGCAGAAGTTGATTTAAGAATTCATTCTTTAATGGGTCTGCAATGTTCAAATTTAAACTCATTCAATTCATCAGCAAAATATTCAATATGGGGCACAGGGAACTCATTTAGGCAAACAGCGACTTTTAATATAAATTTTCCAGGAGATTTCTTCATCGATTCAGCAGTTTAGTGCAAAATGATTTGTGCGATACATTCTCAAGGATCAATGCAGGCCAAGTCAATGGCTAATATAAAACAATCATCCCACCGACTACAGAGAACGTGTCAATGAACTTTGACTTCACATTGAACTGCTCTGTGGAAAGGAGAAGGAAGTCTGATAAAAATTAATCATAACTTCCCCCCTCCTCCCCTTACCCTTACCTGTTCTCTATTATTATTGTTTGTTTGTATTACAAGATAACTTGGAAATCTCATTCGGGCCTAGAGCCCTGTAGTGCTAGATTCTGCGTAAACACATGCGAAGGTACCACCTTTGCCCTTATCCTCAGTCCCCTCGCCTCTCTTTGTGTGAGCCATCACCTCGCACAAACGTGAGGATTACAACGGGGAGCTGTCCGAGCTGCTACGGCTTGAACCAGAGAACTTCTAAGAGACTTGTGAGCCTCAAATCTCCTCTGGACTAGGCAAAAAAAAAGGACCCTGTAAAGTCAGGGTGACTTTAGCAAGTGACCTTAGCAAGGTTGATCTTTGTGCTTTGTGCAGTTAGAGTTACCCTCTTGGAGGGTCTCAGGGGTCATTTTGCAGGATCAGAGCCTAAGAAAAAGAAGGGGGACACGTATACTTTCATTTGTTATTCTCCCTAGATTTTAAGGCCATACCTAGAACTCTTTGGATGGGCTTCTGGTCCACTTGCAGTTGGTAGTAACGAAATTCATTCACCCATCAACCTACTCTTGACTGAGTGATTTCATTCGTGACCAGAGACTTGAAGAGTGCAGCAGGTTCCTGGAGAGATGACTAAAGGGCAGCATGGAGATAACCCCGCAGTTTTTAATGTAGGTAGTGTCAGGTGGGTGAGACTGGTATCGCTGGTAAAGCAAAAGAGGCAATGAGATAAAAGAAAAGGGCAGCTGACAATGGATGGGCAACCTGGCCAAGAGGGAGATATTGGAACATGGGCAGATATTTGGGACTAATTTTAGGGACCCGGTGGAATGTTCTGGATCAAAGTTATTAAAAAAGATCTTGCCTAAGATGGAGCATGTTATGATGGAGCAACACCTGAAATGCTGCTCATTCTGTACGTAGCTCTGGGCACTGAAGTGCCTGGAAATCAGCTAGTATCCATTTAAGCAGGTGGTGATTTCACAAAAGCAAGTACAATTGCACATTTTACGCTGCTGAATTACCTCAGCCCAAGCCTGCTAAACTTACTTTAAATTCTGTCTCATAAAAGGCTTTTTCAGTTGGCTGCAGAATTTGAGTGAGAGAGACTGATCCGCACAATGATGATGTTCACGGCTGGGTTCAGAGGCACTCTGGAGATGGGTTTTCTTGATTGTTTTGGACTCCCTCAGTTTTTTTAAAGCATCATCGGAACTACAGGGGTGATTTGCATACTTTTACATAAAATGGTATACATAAACAGCAGGTACAGAGGCCTGGTATTCCAAATTAATGAATTCTGGAGGGACTATAGTGTGGCCTCATTTCATCCCCTAGATTTTGTTCCAGCATGTAGCTGGAGTACATCTGGGACAAGTTCTTGGGCCAAAAGGTGGAAAAACTGCCAGATCCCAGTGTTTAAAGGTAGTTTTGCAGGAGTGGGTGGGAAGTGGAAGGTCATAGCATCATCGTGTAAGAGGCAGCTCTAGTTTTTTCTCTCCAAATAGACGTCCATTTGCTGAGCTGGAAGTTTCATTCCTGAACTTCATGACCTACTTCAGAAAATTGATAAGAGAGAAAGTGGGACATTCATTTGGGTTCAGATTGAAAGATGAAGAGACTGGCTACTGTTTTTAATAGATTTCTAGTAACCTAGAATCATAGAATCATAGAATCAT
>NW_009218417.1:0-35210 GCF_000690835.1 Fulmarus glacialis | reverse complement strand
GCAGATCGACACTCCCGCCCAACTTGGCGGGATGATTTTCAGAGACGAACTCAGTAACCTAAGCTCATTTTTATGAATCTGAAATTTCAATATAATATACTAGTTTAAGGTAACATTTGATCAACATTTCAAAAATTTTTATTGAATGTGTTTCTATTGTATGGTTCCTCACACAAAACATGAACTCAAATCCACTTTTTTGTCAGCTGGGCTCTTGGAAAAAGACAATTGCTCATTGAACCATTATAGTAAAAACTGTTCTTCTGACACCTGTACAGGGAAATAATATTCTGCTCTTAAAACAGTTATAAGTAATACTGGTTGGAGATTTTCCAAGAGAACAGGTTTTTTATCTCAAAATGCTGAGATTGAAATACTTTTAAGCATGCATGTTGATTTCTGACAAGCAGAATAGCAAAGTACTAGAATTGTGCTTGTTATGAAGGTCTCAGCCAACTGTCTGGTTGATTCAATAATGCTAGTGGGTTTGTGAAAAGTCATGAAACTAGTGAGAATTTTCTTAATTTCAGCTAACAGCCACCAGATATTCCCAGGAGCATATTCTCAATAAAAACACTATTATTTTTCATTGTTTCCAAAAAAAAAAAAAAAAAAAGAATTTCATTTTGGCAGTTTAGAGAAGACCATCTTAATTAGGAGTGATTTCTTTTTATACTTCCATGCCAGCAAAAAAAGCATCACTGAGCAAAAATACCTTTTCTTGGAAGCTTTTGTCATCAATCTTTTCATATCTAAAGCTACAATTTTGTATGCTATGTCCTTTGAAAAAGGTATAATAATCTCCCTAATCCTCTCAGCATGAACGAGGATAAGGGAAATATATCCTCGACTGTTATTTTGGAATTCTTTCTTTCTGGTCAAGGTGTTCTGTGTATCACATTGTGTTGGTTCCCCCAGGCATCTCAGGATTCTGACTATAACACATGAGACCAGCATCCTTCCTAGGTTATAGAGTGGGTTCTGTAATGACCACAAAAGTAAGCATCATGTCCTCAACTTCATATTCTCTCAGGCATGAGGAAAAGACTCTGCTGCCTCACAGCATCAGCAGATCATGGAAGGGACAAGGCCTTAAAATATTCGTGTATAAGAAGGGAGACCTAATTCTTAAATAGCATCTTGCACATACTATGATGGCATAGCTCCAATTAAGTCAGTGATAGCAAAGGTTATAGTGAAATACCTTCAGGTCTGTCAGGGAAGAGTCACTCATCCAAACGTATGATTAGAAAAGGCTTATTTCTTGTATGAGAT
Organism: Fulmarus glacialis; assembly: GCF_000690835.1. NCBI lineage: Eukaryota > Metazoa > Chordata > Aves > Procellariiformes > Procellariidae > Fulmarus > Fulmarus glacialis. The sequence continues at coordinate 33,935 of NW_009218417.1, read as the reverse complement.
GGAGGAGAGCTCAACTCATAAGACATGGGAATTCTGAATCTAGGAATTATTTCTGGGTTGTAAGGTGGAAGATTCTTCCAACTTGTTAAGGGTATGAAAAACATGGAGCTACATTATTTAGAGTAGACTGTGCCAATACGGGAAAGATGAAATTATGCTAATCTTCCAGTTACAGTGTATAAAATTATATACTATTTGAGAAACATTGCATTCTCAGCAGGGGTTTCAGCAAGTTGGTGGCCAAAAGCTATCTTAATGAGGCAGCTGGCTTGAAAAATACAGTAAAAATGACGAGGAAAATAAATGAACGATTAAATAAAATGAAACTTGGATGAAAGCATAAAATGAACTTGCACAAATTGAATTTTGAAGACATTGTTAAACCTCATTTTAAAGGCACAAAGTCAAAAGAGTTATAATTTCTCACAGAACCCTTAGCTGTGTCCTTTTTGGCATCTGTTATCAGTCGTTAAAAAACTAGAACACCACACAAGTTAACTAGATTACTAGTGAAATATTTTGTCACAATTGAGCTATGAGAAATCTTGATTGAAAAAGAAACATAACAATTTTATGCTTAGCTTCACTCTATTCTTATTGACAAATATGATGAGGCCATCACAGAATAAGGTGCTTGTTTTCTATTAAAACTATATACAACTTTTTAGCTAATTAAAGAAAAATTATCTGGGAAAGAAATTTGAAGCTTAATTACTGGATTATGTCTAGTTGAGAATTATTCCTGAAGTATACCTGTCTCTTGCATGTGTATATTTTGAGTGGGACAAAGCTGTTTGTTGCCATCCATGTGGTGGAATTTCTTTGTCCTATTATTTTTAAAATTTTATAGACAAATACTCTGCCCAAAACATTAAGGCTTTGGAGTAGCATGCTCACAAGCAAGTAAATTTAAGTCTGATCATAGGTATTTTTTGCCTGCCAGTATAATCATACCGTCTTTTCTTTACTTTACATACTTGCACCCGTGTTTGTACTTTTCCTTATATAAATACCACCACATTCATTGTCAGATCCAAGATTTCTGTTGACTTTAGTGAACTTTGACTCAATTTGTTGATTAATAGCTGTTGGCATTACTTATGGCATGTAGTAAATGACAAAGGTGAGTGAGATGGCAGGTTGGTGTTTGTTATACACGTACCTATATTTTTACTCATTCCATTTAAGAAGTCTGTTTCCCTAAGAATCTGACTGAGTATATGGTAAGAACTTCAGTAGACAGGGTGGACCAAAAGAATAACAGTAGAATTATTTTAAAGGAAAGTGTAAAACCTGTCTTTTATCTGTTCAGTTCAACTGTCAGTGATGAGGTTTTGTATATTGTTACTCTATCAGTTCATTAATAGTTGCACATTGGTATAAATATTCTAGGATAATAATTAAGATATGTAAGCAAATTGAAGGCAGTGGGAGCAGATTTTTAAAATAGGTCATACCCTTTATATACAAAAATATAATTGTCTGCAGTGTGGAAATAGTTGAGCAGTCAGACATCTTCATTGCAAATTGCTGCTGCAAAAAAGTACAAAACATGATTAACAAAAAAATTTTAAAAAGCAGAGAGATTTTAGGCACCGAACCTCTCTGACTTCAAAATATGATAAAGAAGTGACAGAGAAAAAAAAGTCTAGAATCTAGGTGGTTCTCTAGAAATGTTACAAATTAGGACATACACTGAACCTTAGGAAAATCTGACTGAAGAGCTGTCCTCTTTATAAATAATGTTACTATGTAGAGACATATTTCTAGCAGACCTGAATCCTTTCTGCTCTTTCACCATGAAGCAATGGAATTCTCTGGGCACATGAGTATTGTGGTCAGATATCTTTGATCTGATGAGCATACTGTAGTAGATGCTAATATTTGAAAAAAAAAATTTGTATCAGGGAATTCTGCAAATACAGCATAGAATCTTAGTAACAGCAAGCATAAAATTCTGGAGTATGCCAGTGAGGCAGCATGAATTACAGCATAAAAAGCTTTGAAATGGTGGGAGGACAGGTTCAGCATTTGATTTATTTGAACCTTTAAACAAAGCTCATGGACGAAAATGACAGGCCATATTCAGAAGTGACTAGTACATTAATGTAACTTACATGACAAAGGAGCAAAATTTAGAGCTGTTCAAAAACAGTAGCTGGACAAAGCAGAATTTTTCTGCTTGCTGACAATCTTCTATCAGTTGCTGCTTTTTAAACACAGAAAACGTTTTTCCTCCATCATACAAGTAACATTTATTTTGCAATGTCACACTGTTTCACAACATCTTTGATGGCTGCAAAGCGAATAAAATAGAAAAATGAATAAAAGAATAGGAAAACCAGCTATTGGAAAAAGAAACCACAATAAAGGAGAAAGAGAGGGAAAAAAGGAAAGAATCAGCAAGAAATTATACTCTTATAATAATGTTTTGCCTACCCTTTGAATTTATGGACTTTTTTTTCTTTCAAAGTACCTTTAATTCAAAAGTATTTTGCTAACCTCTGTATTACAGTTGGAGAAATTAAAAATTTAAGAGAGAATGCAGCCATAGTCTTTAAAATGTAGTGGTTATATTTTTTAATATCTCAGTCATGGTGTTCCAACTTGAAGGAATGCCTAATTTTGAGGACGACTTTAGATACTTTTGAGGACGACTTTAGATCAGTTCATAGTGTAGTATATTTATTGTTACTGAGTTTCAAAATACTGGCTGTTGTTCAGTAAATCTAAAGGCTTTCCTCAGTACAAGCATGGAATGCACTCTAAAACAAAAGATGACAAAAAAAAATTTTACAAGGCAATTTATATTGGTCAATATTGCAGAAAACCTGGACAAAGGGAATTGTAGGGGCTGAATTTATTCTCTAACTCTGCTGTGGTCTGAGAGAGGAATTTGTACATGCAAAAATGAAACTTCACATTCTGCTATTCTACAGAGAATTAGAAACGTTAAGATAAAAGATAAAATCTTCCTTCTAATCCAAAGTGGATCTGTACAGCATATCTATTACATATTCTGTACTTGTCCCAAATACAGAGTTCTTTTAGAAGGAAAGATACAGCTTGGACTTTCAAAACTGGAACAAGTACTCATTTGGGACTTAGAAGGATATGGAGCAGTATCTCACTTGAGACACCAGTGGAAGTTCTGTGTTAGAAAAAGCTCAAACTACACAGACACAGATATGCATTCTGGAGTAACATCTGAGTGATTGTAAAATCAAGAGAAAACAGTCTCAGCTGAGAAAGTGTTTGCCTGGTTTTAAAGATTGACTTTTAAGCTTGTTGTTACAAACTGTCACCATTTTGACCGGGTTCTAAATTTTCATTGAGAAGTGCATTCTGTGTACAAATGTTTGTGTTTTGATTTTTAATACAGTATTTATGAAATCATTAATGTGGGTATTAAAATCAAGCAGTTGGATATGTAAGCAGGTTTTTAGCACAATTATTTTAAAAGGTTTTGCTCAACATTAAAAATACATTAAATTAAAACAAAAGTCTGAATGACTTAATTTAATGCATTAACAGTTTATATTAAAATGATGTCATTTGCGTGTGAAAAGACACCCAACACTAAGATGTAGGACTTTAGGATACTACATTCCATAGGCTTTAATTAGTTCATCATACACACACTGTTTCAGAACCTGAATCCTAATAGACAGCTAACAGATAAATAAGGTTAATAAGAAGCGCTAGAACTGAAAAGATACTGATATGAAATGCATTTTTCAGCTTCACTGTGGGTGTGCAGTTGAGGGGTAGATGGTAGAGGCATCTCATAATATGTTTCTCCATAGTGAGGATACAGAAATGCACAGTCGTTCTCATAGCCAGAGTATCATAAGTGCAACATGTTCCCTCTCACTCTTAACCTATGTAATATAAATATTTTAGACTAATGAATTAAATATATAAGATGCTACGTAAGAATAGCCCTTAAATTTTCTCATCTCAAGATGAATCTTTTGCCCTATTTGTTCTTTTCAGTGATATTTCTGTGTCAAAAATCTATCAATTTTTTATGATTTCAGATTCATCTAGGGTTTGACCTTCAGTACTTGAATACCTTTTAATTATAGTTATAGTGTTATAGTTGTAGTCCATCTGGCATCATAAAATAAGTGATATTAAATCAAAAGGAAGAGTTGTGCACAATGAAATGTATCTCAAATCGCTAAGAGCTACTTGTTTAATTATACATTTCTCTAATGCCTTGAAAACAAGTCCATACCTTTTAAGCATCCATCCCAAAATGGCCAAGGTAAATGGTAAGTTAGATGGGTTTTTTTCATGGGTTTAATTACCTTAGACACAAACACATTTCCCATACACAGTAAGAATGAAAGCAGGTTTTTTTAGTAGGTCAGTGATATTAGAATGAAATGCAAATGCACAACTAAACTACATAACACAAATCCTGCTGTTTACTCTCTTGGGCATTACTCCGTGTTTGGCGTAATGTTTTTCTAACATTTTATGAAGTTTTCCAATTAAATATTAATGCAACTTCTTCAAAGAGAAACAAAGATTTATAACCCTGAAGTGAAAGAGAGAGGATGAGAGAATTGCTAGCGCAGTTGGGCAGGAGAATTCTGCATGAGCTCTGAACACTCTTTTCTCATTTATTTGAGAAGCTAAATATACCATATAAACCAAAATATGTATATGTATAAGCTATGCTCTAATTGCATGTGGTGCATGATCATATGTGGTAAATTAGGATCTTTCCACTCCAGCAACAAATCGCGTGCTGTATCACTGTTTTATTTTTAAATACTTCTTCAAAGTTCTTTTCGATTTCTTACATTTTAAATACCTTAAACATTTAAGGAAAAAAACAATTAAATTAGAATCTAAAGTTAAGGCAACTAATATATTTTTGTATTTTAAAATTCAATAGAACTTGTAATAAATAATTTACTTGAGCAGTGCAAAAAGGAAGTGATAACCACTCTTGCCTTTTGGCAAGAGCGGGTATGTGGTATGCCTGATTCATCAGCACTAGACAGCAGTAACTCATGTATATGGAACAGACTGTAACGTTTTCCAGTTTACTTGAGGGAATGAGAAATGTTTAAGATTCTGCATACTCCTAGATATTCTTCAAGGTTACCAGAAGACATAAAGACATGTTCTGAACCGGAGGTCAAATTCATAGGAAAAAAATGCAGAGAGAAAGACCTGTTATTTGTAAACTTCTCATGTATTCCATTGGGAAGAGAGGAACGGCAGGATTTTGTGGTTGTGTCGGTCTGGACTTCTTAAATGTTTTGCTTTTTCTGCCCTCTTAAAAAATACCTAGCTAGGAAAAATATGTCAGGACAACACAAAGGAATTAATCAGCAGGACTGTTGCTTAAGATGCAGCAGTGTGAAAAATGCCTCGTCGCTGTAGGTCAGATTGAGGCATTGCATAGGGAAGTCATAAAAGCTTGCTAATGAACAGCACTTCTGTTTGTCTTCTTGGATTTCTTAATGTTTATTATTGTTATCTATTTATGCATATTTCCCATATTCTACAGTTCTTCTGTCAGACACAGGGATGAACACAGAAGTAAAATTCTGTTCATTCACAACCACACATTGCCTGCTCCACCCTCAAGGTAACAGGAGAAGGGTGAACACTTGCCTGTCTTGAATATCTTTGATCTTTGATGATTTACTTTCACTTATTTAATGTTGACCTGGATAGGAATGATCAATAGGAAGTGGTGTTTGCTCCTTGAGATGTATGTACCATAGCAGAAGGATAGAACCTGAACTGATCTAGCACAGAAACATCAAATCTATTTTAATGGACAATTGCTTATGCCTGAATCAGCACATTCCCACAGCTTATACGAAGAAAATGCTGAAAGTAAAAAATCTCATAGATACTTATGTTCAGATTTGTGTATTTTGTAATTTTGCTTGCAAAAGTTTTAGTATTAACTTATTTATTTCCTTGAGTAAAACCACAGGAGGAACCGAATGCCTGATGACATTACCTTCTTTCTATCCCCTCAAAAGAAGCAACCATCTGAAAAATAAAGAGTATAAAATTACTAATTAAAATGTCAGGAGAGTATCACTGTATGCTTGATTCAGGTACAAAGCGGAGGGGGGAATTATACACCAAGTCTATGCAGAAATTTATCATTAAATGGAATGGAATTCATTTAAAGAATAGGCCTATACTCAAAAACACAAGAAGAAAGGCAACAAAAAACATAACTGTTTCTCCATCCAGTGATTTTTCTGTATAGTCTTTTAATGATGTTGGAAAAGCAAAACTTATTAAAGACTTATTAAAAATAAGTCATCATGAAATAGCAGAGTGTTTGAGACAGTGCTTCCCTCAGAGCAGAACATCAGGAAGAAAAAGAGCTAGCAATCTGACAACTACTGAAACAAGCAGCAGCAGTTTCTGACACAGTAGAAAAAACGTTCACTCCTCAGCCTTTGCTGAAAAATATCAGAGGAGCATCAGCCACACCACATGTTAGGGAGTCATGCCCAGATCCAGTCCAAGGCTTGGAATGGAAACAAGATTGCTTCCAGAGATGAGGAGATGGTTCACTTGTTAGTATGTCTTTAACATTATGACCTTTATGGGCAAAGCCCGTTATTGTAAAGGTTATTTTTGCTTCTGTAGAGGGGAAAAAATTGGTTGAGCAGCATTGCTGACAGCAAGACTGTCATTTTAAAAATTAGGGTATAATGAATACGAGTTTCAGAAGAAGACTGCAGAGTAGGTCCCATCTGCTTTCCTCTGGACTGCAGCATGAAAGGGAACAGATGGACATGAATTATGCCAAAAATGGCTGGGAGAGGCTAGACAGCTCCATAGTCTTATTCTGTGTTATCATCAGCCACTCTAAGATCCCATTCCTATATACATCTCGCAGTCCACTGCTGCTGTTGGGGGAATGTGGGAAGGGTGGATATGATTGGAAAGAGAGAGAATTTGGAACAGGTCATGCTACAAATACAATTCTGCAACATTCAGCTACAGCTTAGGTGCTAATTTGGTTGCTAATTCTAGTTTTCCCTCTTGTTTTGTTCTGGAGTTCACATGAGCACTCTTACATTCTGAATAGTCATGAGAAAGCGATACCTTTTTTTTGCCTACACAGCTATGCAAAAGGTAGGTGCTCTGGAATACGATCCTAGCCTTCAAAATCGATGTCATCTTGATGTGTCCTCAGATTAAGTCAGGATTTTACTCTCTGCAGATGTTTTCTAATACAGAGGGTTTATCATACCCCGTTCTGGAATGGAGTGAAATTGCATTGCAAATGGCAGACTCAGGAAGGTGTCCCCTCTCTAAAGCCCTTGCAGATGGGGAGCCCAATTCAGTTGCTTGCCTGCTGTGACACAAACAGTATCAAAAGTTTCTTAGATTTTTTTGTACGGTTTTGTTAGTGTTTCTCCAATTAAAAATCATGCTTAGATATTGTGTGTTGCATACTTTAAAAAGCTCTATTATAGTAATGTTGTGCAATATTATCAAACATCTATGCCTGAGGTTTAGCCATTAAAATGTGGTTTGAGGAAGCAGAAAGATTGGAACTCCCATTAAAACTTTGCTTAAATTTAAATACACTCTTCTTTACAGTTGATGGCTGCTAATCTATTTGAACTTGCAGTATTTAGCCTTTCTTAACAATGATTGGTTATTGGTAGCCATTTCTTAAAGTGCCAGAGACAGCCTTCTACAGTGGTCACACCTTCCTTTTGAAACCAGGCATTTACTCTTTTCTAATATCATTTTATAGTCCGTAATATAAAAAAGGCAAGTCATGCAATCAATTGTTATTATTTCAACATATTTTTTCTGTATTTTAAAAACATCTTATAAATCTCTTGCATCTCTAGTTCTTTTCTGGCTATGTACAGCAAAAAGTGGCTAAAACATAGCTTTGTTAGATTGTTTGGTAATGGCATGCCTGGCTACAGCACAATGCTGTCCAGGCTGTTTTTTTTTTTACCCTGTTCTTCAATGTTTTTACTCCAGTTAATATTTAATTCGATTTAAAACTAGCAATTTAAACTGTTGGTACTGTTGATTACGGTGTGGCAAACTCCTTTGTTAACCACTGCAAGCCAAGCCTGATAAATTAAAGGCCATTCCAGGGCTTCTAAGTGTGGGTTTTTTTCCCCCTCTGTGTTGCTTTCTTATTATATTCAGAATTTCATGGTGAGACTATTTGTCTACATGGACCGTGCTAGTGTTTGCCTGGTAAGTGTTGTAAAAGTGTCAGAAAATTCCCTCTATCTTCCATTTTTGAAAATAAAGATTGTTCTGTCTTTTGACACAATATATGAGTCCATACTGTATTGATTTCAACACTCAGTAAAACAATAGTTTGAGCTATAATTTATTCTATGAAAAAAGGAAGGAAATTATCAGCAATGTTTTATGTAATGCTTTGTCGGTTGTTTCACAATGCATATTTTCAAAAACTCATTGTAATCTCAGGTGTCTAAGGGAAAGCAAAACTAGAGTTGGGACAGAAATCTTATTTAACACTTAACAATTGAAGTCTATGTTCTATATTTCTATACCTGTATATGTGACAAGTTGTTTACTTTCTGAAAATATTAGTATTGTATCAGTGCACCTTACTATTTGGAAAAAAATGTAAATGGGAGACAATATTCTAGGAACCAATGGGCAGCCACAATCATTAATCAGTGTTTTTGCTTCTTGTCTTCTCTGTGTTGTGAAGTCAATGTTTTACACTTTGGCTGCCTCAAGGTCTACATATACTTCAGGGCTTCATTGAACTAGCAGTACACTAGTGTAGAAAAATAACCCATTTGGGTTTTTGCCATGAAAAATGTGAAGTCAGTCTTTGAACATTGACTAAAATCTCATTACTTTGGTGGCAAATGAGGCATGAAACATATTGTCAAAAATATAGAACCCAAAATATAGTGGCACTAAATATTTTATCTTCATGGAATGTACTACAAAAGGTTTGAACTCTAAATCAGACAGTGCACTTAGGCACACAGCATCATTCATCAAGTGCACAGTCTTCATTGCAAAATTTGTCCATGATGGCAGCTTTAATGAAGTTCCATAATTTCTCTCAACCTCAGAAAACTATTATTTCAGCTGTATGAAGGCATAAATCTACCACCAACACCTCAACTCTGGCCTTGCTCAAGGCTTACACTATTGACTTTACAGTGAGAATTTCACGGTAATCTTTCATGTCCTCATTCCTGTCTAAATGTTAGATGTGTAATATCAACTTGCTGTTCACACACATGCGTGATTGGAAGGAAGTGCAATTGCAGAAGTGGAACTGAAAAGATAGTCTTGGTTATTTGAGACTTCATGACATGGCTTTCTGAAGTATTCCTGAAGTATCTGCATTTCTGCTCCCTTTGATCTCCATAGTAGAACAGAATTCTGTTACTACACGGCCGAACCAACTTAACAGGATAACTTTATTTGTTATATCAAATATTTAAGAGTTGTGGATCTGGGAAACAAGTAGTAGTCAGACAATGAAATGGCCAACTGATCAATATAAACAATGGTAAAAAATTCATTACCTATGGACAGTGCACTTTGGAAAATAATGTTTGATTTATACAAAGCACCCCTCATCTCTCTAGGTGACTGATAAGACTTACTTCAGTCATACACATGTAGTACTCAACATATGGCAGTTCACAGAAAGTCATACCATCTCACAAGCATAGCATTGACGTTTTTTCCACTGTGTTGAAATTAGGTATTCTGTGTCATGGGAACCAGAAATCAGTGTAAAATATGTATGCTTTGGAGAGGGGAAAAATGACATTCTGAACTTCCTGAATTATAATGAATGTACAATGCATAAAGTCATTTTGCTGTCATGATAAGGAAATAATCTCTTTAACTGTCTTGAAATATATGTGTTGTTATTCCTCTGTGCTGTTTGTACTCTTCATACTGTACAGATACTTGTCTTCAACCATGATGCATTAAATTTTAAGGGGAAATAGTCTAGATATCAGGCAAAGTGCTTGCAGCCAGCGTACATTGAAATGATTTACTAAAACCACAAAATCAACTGCAGATGGATGAAATAAGAGGAGTTCAATATGAATAGAAAGTTACAACTTTGAAAATTGTTTTATTGTAAAAATAGCAACATTTCTCAGCTGTATACAATGTCTAAGTGAACCCACCATTATTTAATATTCAAAACCAGAAAAAAAAAGGTCCAATTTATGTGCTATAGGACAGGCTTCATGCCCCATAATTTAAGGAGTACTTAATTAAAATATATCTGCTTCCATTTTAAGTAGGGACTGATTTGCAAGCTGTAAAAAAGATTAAATAAATCATCATAACCTAAAAAAAGAACTTGCCCTATTTGTATAACAATATAGCTTTGTAGAGGAATTTGTTATGCTTTTAAAAACTGGTGTTGTCAGAGTGCTAGATTTTTTCCATCTCTCCTTATCTGTGTAAAGGCTCAGGATCATCATTTAGACCATGACTGTTTTACAAAACTATTCTATAAATTTTCATAGTACCTCATAAGCAGCAGTATTGTTGGGCTTGATTACATTCATTTTCAGAACCGATTGTGAAGAGTTGAGCCAAGTCTAGCACTTCTTATGTTAGATCACTGGCTAATTGATTAGGTTTCTCCTGCTGTTTCAAGCATTATGTCCTCCTGTGTCATTCAAGTATGAGGGACAAACTTTAATTTGAAATGTGAACTGGTGCAAGTAATTTGGGATTGTGCATTTGTCCACAGGAAGCAAGAACGTTAAGAGACAGAATTAACTTCTTTATATTCGTGTGAATTCTTGCGTAAAATACTTGGTTTTATTCCACTCTTCTGGTATAAGTAAAAGCTCCCCTGAGTAATCACGACAAACATGCTCAGGTTCATTCCATCTACTGAAGCCTCTTCATGGAGAATCCTAAGTTAAAAGCTTACTCAACTTGTGACATTTTCATAAGCAACAAAGAAGTATTAGCACCTCCAGAGAACATTCACAGTTTATGGGGGCTGAAAAAGTTTTTACAGGTAGCTGTGTTACTCCATTTGCTGAGAAGAGAGGCTATCAAAGTGACTATTTTGAGACTTCCGTAATCTAAAGTTAGATGGGACTGATGTGATCAAATGTAGCCGTTTATATGAATAACAGATAACCAGCTGTGTGGTTAGATCTTACATATTCACTCTTCACAGCAAAACAAATGTATTTGCCTTTCCACACCCAAAAATATATCTTCAAGTTTCCAAATGCAAAATACACAGGCAATATGGAAAGGTTGTTCTTGAATCGAAAAGTACTTCATTTATATGTTGTCCAACATTGTTTTCAGTAAGGGTGCATGCAGCTGTCTTGTTTTGTTCCAGCTAATTCAAATCTATGCAGGGAATAAAAAGGAACAATAGAATGGGAAAAAAAAAAAATCACAAAACTTATTCTCTTCAGTCCCAACAGAGGGGAAAAGTTGTTGCTGTTTTGGAAAGATAAATTTAACTTATACAATAAATTGCTGCTGAGATTTCTCTGTAACTGTTGTAAAAGAGGTAAATCTGTACAAATGGTACATGTTGTGTCCAGTATTAGCTGGATAATGGGGTAAACAGAAATCAGAAATTAATATCACACACTGAAACATTCTCAGTAGAAAGCAAGCCCTGCCACTTATATTCTCCCCAGAAGGTAACGGGATCCAAGCAATCCAAGTGGCCTGGTTTGATTCCCAAAAAGGTAAGATAGTTTTAAGTTACTCCAAGTCCCTTTTCCCGTGATTTATATGATCATACCATGACAAGGGTAGTTCACATGCATCAAAAAAGGCACTTTATGCATGAAGTAGAGTCCCCCTTAGCGGGTAAGGCTTTCAGTTGGTCCCGGTTTTTTATGTTAATGTTCTGCACATAGTTCCACTACATATTACTTAAATGCAAACTCAACTAAAAGTAAATATAAATGCTGTCTTATAAATTAAATATTGAAGGCCATATTTTTTAAAGGATGCCTTAAAACCAGTTACTCCAGAATTACAGTTTTGTATTGCTGGATTTTGTGGTGAGATACATAGTTTGATATCTTCTTGGATGTGTGAGCGTCTGTGTAAGAAGGAAGAAGAAGGAACTTTTATACACAATTTTCTCCTATTCATTGAAAATATTCCATGTCTACTGCTAGAATGTAGATGTAAAAATGGCCTGAGAGGTTAGAAAGGCACAAGCAGGAGTTCTTTACTCTCCTTGATCCAGTGCTTCATGCCTGCTGGTACCTCTTAGGGTGTAAAAGCCCATAAGAATGAAAGTTCCTTTTCTGACATTTGTAGTGGTTGTACTATCCATGTTCCTTTCTGCCATGACAATTATTAATTAATTTAAAGCTTAAATAGCTGTAAGCAAGTTTTGCATGATTTTATTCCCTCTTCTCTTGTTTTTTCAAATTCTGGAAAAAATATTTAAAATACTTTATCAGGTAATGCGCTATTTTGAACTCTGAACAATTAATTATGAATGTCTGAGAAAATGTACAGGATGAAAGAATTTTATGACACAAATAACCTGGTACAGGTCATAGATCAACTCTTGACAAACAGTAATACCTTGTTAAGCCTTAATGTAGCACCGTTTAAATTAGACATCTCAGTCAATATTAAATGTACTCACTTTTAACATAACAGAAATAATTTGAAACCAAGTCTATTTTTCAGACTAAAACTCTATGAGAAATATATTTTTTCCCTTCTGAGCAATCTAAAATAACAGTATAGGGCATGTCAATATAAATATTTTATTTAATTATAAGCATAGGCAAGGATCTGTCTGTGATACAAACTTTAACTCTTCTTTTTAATTTGCTATTATCTCTGCCTAATTAATATAGTAAAAAGGTTGTTGCATAAATCAGCGTATGACCCCAATGCAGTCTTGCTAATATCACTATATCCAATAGATCTTGTTCTGTAATTCCCCTGGAAGAAGTGGGGCATGTCAGATAAATTAAATGAAAAGAACAGATGTAGATTAAGAATGATGTAAATTTCAAGCCTGCACTTTTAATTTCACTAAATATTATTTTCCATCTTCATGATCACATTACATTGAAATGTGGAACTTCAATTTCCTCTACTATTTCATTTAATAAAACCTTTGTCTCATCTGAGTTCTTGAAGAGATGTTAGCTTTAAATCACATTGACTTCACCCTATCCAATTTACATATGCTGAAGAAATAAAAGTCTTTTCAAGAGTTGCCATGGGGCTTCAGAAGTCTCAAAGGAGTATTAAGACCTTGAGTTTAATGTGAACTGCCTCCAACACAAAACACAAATCTTCCCAACAGAATACTAATGGTTTTAGTGTACAGTTACATTTTCTGTGCAAGTTTGTAAAGTAAATAAACAATCCACATATAGGGAAAAAGTAACTAAATTATGTCTGAGCATTAGAATTTAGAAGTATGCCAGCTGGAAATAAAAAATGCTTTCTATAGGTCTGTATTACATATGAAATGTTATGTGGTTTGACAGATGTACAAAATAGAACACAGGATAGATTAAAGGGGGAATTCAGAGCTCCTCCATTTTTTCTCTAAGGACTGTATACCTGCAGAATAGCATTAGAAGTTTCTCAAAGTCACGGCGAATATACATATAAAATGTTTTGCCTTTGATCTATATAAACAGAAATGCTTCCAGACTAGATTTACTTTGTTTTACTTGCATAAACATTTTATATTTATTTTGGTTTTTAGAAGTCTTAGTCTGTTTTAAAAGATCAATGGACTTCATTGCATACAATAACGAAGGGGGGAAATATTTTCCTAATATGACCTCAATCTCATCTCTATAATGGATTTCTCATTATAATAATTATATCCCATTAAAATGTCAGAACTGGTTTAAAAGATATCTAAGAATACATGTCTGTTTGAGCAAACTAGCGGCAGAAACCTTGATGTTAATTTACTTGGCATCATTTAAGGAAGATGGAGAAGTACAGTACATAAAATGAGAATCCTCGTGTGACACAAAATGCAAGCAGATTGACTATATATAGTATTAACTTAACACTTAAATAATTGGTCAGTCATAAGTAATTAGGGAGCATTACAATTACACAAAGAGAAGGTTTATTTCAAGTGGAGAGCAAAGTGAATGATTCAGAGTGAATACTCCTACATGACAAATCTAGCCCTGTTTTCTGCTCAGGAATTATCTGCAAGCAGGCAGACTGTTATTCATTTGTTTGGGTGAGATCGCAAACCCCCTCCTCTTACTGGAGTCCTGTTCCTGGGGTGGGGGTGTTTCCAAGAGCAGTCGCTCAGTGTGAATAGGAGGTGTTCAGTCTCACCCTTTGTTAAGAAAGAGCGTCTGAACTATTTGGGCCAGAGTCTGACAACCTCTTCACACAAAGAATCAGCTTCTTCTACAAATGATACCAGTTGTTTCAGTTCAGTAAGCTCATCCTGGTCTAGCTCTTTATTTAGAATGATTTCCATTCCTTGGGTGTTCATGAAGAAGTCACTGTGATAGAGTTTCCTGCCCTTTGTAATCCATTATGTTTTGTGTGCAGTCAGACCCTGATTCAGCAAGTGATTTCAGGATGAATTGAAAGAAGCCCCATAAGCTGAGTTGGGAAAGATAGGTACATGCATTTTGTTTTGTTGAAATCTCACTTTCCTCACCCATGCTGCTTTACTGTTCACTCAGGTGTCTCTGGTATAAAGTCCTTCAGAGACAGAAAGCACTTTATAAATGCTAAATCAAAGAAACCGCAATAACCAGAAAATATCAGATTCTTTTATACATTGATCATTGACAAGTCAAGAATTTTAATTCTTGTCTGTATCTGATCAATTTAAAAATACAATTTAAAAGCATTTATGCATATTTTTGTAGTAAATTAATAAATAATGGCAGTATGAAAATAGTACAATTTCCTATCAATATCATTCTGGATTTTATATTTTTAAAAAACCCCATAGCCCTCATTTGGAACTCAGTCTAAGAGTTCTCACGAAATATCACTACTCCTGTGTGTGTACTATGCACGTGGACTATTAGAAAGTAACTTTATTTTTAAAATAAATTGCACACAAGTTGACTTCCAAAGATTAATTGGTAATAGAGACAGAACTCATACTTATGCAGGCAAACCTACCATTGACTTAAAGTGCATTTCCCTGAATGAATGGCATGTTGAAACTCCTGGAAGGAAGCCATGTTACAAAGAATTGAATTGAATGGGGTCAGAAACAGTCCCAGAAAGCCTTTTTAAGCTTGGAAAGCACCCTACTGAATTTCTTGCCAAATGCAGTATTTGCTATCACATTATACAAAGAGTAGCCTGCACTCCTTCAGAACTGGCTTATTAGTATTTGCCAGTCTGCAGGGTGCAGACAGTGTAAACAGCATCCCTGATCCATCCATCTTGCACAGGCAAATCCTGTCCAGGTTGTCCCAGTATCCTGGCCATGCTAGATGCTGTTGATCTGTAGAAAGTGCTGTTTACTTGAACTGGACCACAGACTTCTTGGTCTTCCCTGCCAATGTTTTCATCCTGACACACATCTAATTCTTTTCTTTATTATAGCTTCAGCATCATACAATGGTGCATAGCAAGGTATTAAATGTATTTACTGTGTTTATGTATTTCCTGATACTGGAAATCTTTTGCCTTCTTAGAATGCCAGATAAAGTTAATAGGGCAAACCTCAGTAAACAAGGCTGATTACCTTGGCAGTACGTCCTTGAAATGGATTGTCAGAAATTAGTTTATTTATGTTACCAGATTGAAGATCCATTTCTCTGTCAGATGTTTCAGCTATTGTGAAGTAATCTTCCTAATGATAAACACGAAGAACTGGACACGTTTGTTTCTCATTCCTGTGCATACGCTTAAATGGACTTTTAAATTGCTCTCTATTAATTACTTGAATTTTAGATTTTTAACTTAATGTTTCTTATTAATTATTCTGTTGTGTTTGCTAGTTTTTCTAATTACCTTCAGTTCTGTCCTCTAAATGATTTGTTTTTTACACCTAAACAGATAACCAATAGGTGGTGACAGCAGTACACTTCTTGATTTAACCTAGTTATGCATGGCTTAGCAGCCTGGGCTTTCTTTTAATGATATCATTTCTTACAGTGTGAGCCTTAGTGATGTTATTAGAAAGACAGAAAATACATTTGCTTTTAAAATTCAGAGATACTTATACCGGTATAAGTCTGGAATGGCTCAGAGTCTGTGGTAGTACACATAAGAAGGTAGTACAGTAGAGATTAAAACAGCCCAAGATTTAAAGTCTCAAAGTAATTATTTGAGAACAAACTCTACAGAACAAAAGATACAGTAGTACAGATTTTAAATCAATAATTTTTCCAGTGCAAGATTCTGCATCTGCAAAACTCAAATTAGTATGTATTAATTTACAAATTACAAATATCAGAAGAGCCATTTCAGTATTGTGTTAGGAGAATCTTACTGTGAAGCAGTGAAATGAAGGTCTGACCATTCAGCCTATACAGGCTTAGGTATATAAACCTTTTGTGAAAATTAAAGAGTCATTCTATGTTTAAAATCTAATCTAGACCTATGATACTGTACAGGCAGTGTGTGAGTTAAATCTCACTATACTTACAACAGTTAACCCCATCTGCTTTCCATTTTCCTTAACATGATAAAATTGACATGATAGCATCAATAGTTTGTATTTGATGTAACAACCTTCTCGTAGAGCTTTGATAACAAGGGACAAAATTTCAACCTCAGATGAAGTTAGTGGGAATTTTGCCATGCACTTTAATGGGCCACTGTATTAAATTCTTCATTAATATTTCACAGTGGGTCATTTTTGATTACTGGAAATAATTTTTACAGCTATTTGCTAAGAAGCAGAGTAATTTAAAAAAAATCCTTTGTATTTAAAGTGTTAAATTGTACTTCCTTACTTAAGATGTGGGAAATGTTTTATTGATATACCCTCTTGATCTATTTTTTTACATTTTGAAATGTAAATTTTCATTAAGATTGTGAAATGTATGATTTATTGTGATCCATTTATAGTGCTGTATGTATATTTGAAAATATGAAGAAGTTTAGAAAGTCTGATGATGTCTCATTACTCTACTTTGCAGAACTCTGCATGCCAGCAAAGAGTAAACGCATTTCCCACATTCTAGAAAATCATGGCAAAAGTCACAAGTAGTCATTAGATCTACAGGATGAACTGAAGAAAGTGTTTACTTGGAGCTCCTCTTCTGTGTTTGGTTATAAGGTGAAATTTCAGGAACCTTACAACACAGGAAGAAAGAAGAAAATAAAGACACAGACATACATAATGCCAGATGACAAAAATCAGTCCACTATTTCAGCAGGTAAGAAGCAATGTTTAAACTGCTGTAAAATGGTCCTGAATACTCATCAGGATTGGTGTTAAGCTATGGATTTGAGACATGGTGTATTACGTTTGACTAAGAACTGTGATATTTCAGCAGCTATATTGAGGAGTACAGTTATCCTGGTTCAGCAAGAGCATCAGAAACTTCTCCGTAAATGACTGCTGTTGGTTAAAGTCTCAGAATTTCCATCATGCATGAAACACAAGATTTGTTTTGGACCATTCAATATGCTTCATTCTAACTTCAACTTTTTATATTATAATAAAACTGTTGCATTCCAATAAGCCTTACCAAGACACTTAATGCAATTGTTTTTTAAAGAAATGTGGTCAAATTGATACATTCCTGGGAAAAGTTTCCTGCAAAAGAACATTCTTTCAGATTTTTTTTCTTCTATTTTACTTGTTCCTAGCTGGTTACTTTCTAGAACACTGACTGAATGTAGAGTACTGCTCAGGAGGAATGAAGGGCAATGGTTAACAGCAGAGCTGAGAAAAACCCATCTTCCACTCAAACGAAAAAGCAACAGAGATATATGAGAAGAAACCAAAGGAGAAGGTATAAGGATTTTAGAGCTGTTATTCGTAGAATTTCCTGAAATATATATTCCACTCCTTTTTTGTCATATTTGTCATGTTCTTCTTTAGATCTGGAGATTGAAAGAAATCAGGCATTCATACACACTGGAAATGTGTTCCAAGAGGTGTTCTTTTACCATAATATAAAAGATTTCTTGCTTATGCTTTGAAACACAGTTTTCTAAATCTCTCTCTTTTTTTTTATCCCAAAGGATGTAATATCTGCCCTTCAGTGTCCAGTACACAAGATCTTTCAAAAAGTCCACTAGTATGATCCTGATAAATATGAAGTGCCTCCTGTTTTAAAGCCATAAATGCAAACTCTAAGTAGTAATAATTTGGGAGCAACGCTACAATTAACACTGCAGTGCTTGAAGGATTAACATGGGTACTTGCCAGATGTTGTTTCTTAATATACTACTAGAGTGTTATTCCTGTTGGCCAATACATTGTTAACACATCATGTGAGCAATAATCCCGCTGGCCATTACTGTGTTAATGCATCATTTAGTGTCATTCACTTGATTCATTAAAATAGCAGCAACTACCAGGAACCCATTAAAAAGCTCCAAAGTCTGTATGTTTTATTCCAAACAACTGCACGTTTCTTAAAAGAATAATCTGGAGGTAATGGAAAAAAAAGAAAATCTAATGAATAGGACTGGATGCTAGCTATGGCCCTAATCCAATATCTGTTGAATGAGAGTCCTTTTATTGACATCAGTGGACTTCAAAATTGGACTATGTGTCTTAATTTACAGAAATGTTACAGTATTATTTTTGTTAGCCTTTGGAAGCCAGATTAAATGCTAGAGACTTCTGGAAACTCTAGGGTTCTTTTATTTTTAATGTGATAGCAAGAAATTAAGGCTAAAGTATCACCAAGAAGTAAGTCAGGCACTTCTCTATAAACATATACATGTACATAAACATATTTAGGTACAGAGTTCTGGCAATTGCATCTGAATACTCACGTGAGCAAAATTTTATATACAAAGCTTGCAAGATTATGTTCAAAATTGACAGAAACACAATCCTTCTGGATTTTGTTATGTTTTTGTGGAATTTGGGGGAAAGTGTATTTTTGTAAAATTACATATTTTTAACAGCAGTAGGATATTTTGACAAACGAAGACTCAAAAATTTTAGACAATATTGTTTTTTTACAAATCAACATCCCGTAAATGATATCAAAGCAATTCTCTTACACATTCAAATGAATAGGGATTATTACAGTCAGGTGTAGTAAATTATAGCATAAAATTACATCAGCTTTAACAGCATCAGGACCACAAGACTGAATTTTTGTTTCTTGTTTATTAGGTACATATGGTTTTCCTGCTACTTAGACATAGATTTTGATCTCTGAAACATTTGTGTTTGTAGATAATCTTACTCTAAAATCTTGCTCAGAAGCTGGTAGGTGTTGGAGGCCAGGAATCTGAAGTCACTTGGAGCAAATATAGTCTCCTTACCTAATGAGTTTAAAACGGATATGGTAACATACAAACGTAGTGTAAGTCCCATTAGGATTAAGAAAATGGGAGTCAACCAGTGCTTGCTAGGAACATTTAAAATAATATTATTTTCAGGAGAAAACAGTTGAATAAGACTGTAATTAAAGTCAAGCTCTCAGAAAACTATACAAACCTGCAAAGGCCAAATTGACTTTTACCAGACCAATATGTTTTATTGATAGCATCTTTTAGGTGTAAAATTGATTCACAATCTTAATATAGTAGCTTAGAAGAAACCTTTCTAAAAGGAACTGTGAAAGGAAGAGACTCTACTAGGGATTGATATATTATAAATCACTATGTCTTAACCATGTCTTAGGCAGTGCTTTTGTAACCTTTGAAAATTGTGATTGACTGAAGCAATGGTTAGTGTTCCTGCTGCTGACTGAGCGTTTAGGAATATAAGCTTGAGAGCGAGATTGCACTTTTAAGGCTCTGCTCTGCACTGTGTTCATCTCAAGGGAATTTCTGGGTGAGACTCTGCTCTGCAGGCTTTGCTTAGACATTAACAGGAATATGGTCTTTGCAACCTTAGGTTGATACTTGGCATACTCTCTTTCTCTATTTGTGACTGATCCATAAGGGATATCTAAACTGTCATTTGATCTCCTGCCACCTTTCACTTTCTGAGGAGTGACTTTCACCATCTGGTCGAGAATGTGCTAGGAGACTGCATTTATGCAGAGAGGGGAGAGGATGTGGGAAACAGAAGGTCTCTATGCTCTTTCTGTTCTGCACATGTACGTGTAGGCCAGTAATAGTCTCTCCTTTAACATCAATAATCTGGATAACTGCATTGCTCCCCCTGCCCTCATAGAGATTTTCATACATAAGGAAGTAATTGTATCGATAAAGCTGTTGGATAAAAACACAAATAAAGATCTAGACTTGTCTGCGCTCAGGCTGCATACATTCACCTGAAATCCTTAGACAGCAAGTAGCTGAATTTGTGCAATAATAAACAAGCAAACTGTGTAAGTATTAACTCTGCAGGGAAGAAAACAAATGTGGAGTATATTTATAAATGCTGCTAGGACATACTTTTTAAGATATGGATTGTGTTTTTCATGATAGATTTCAGAACTGCTCAGCTTTTCTTTGTGTATTCTCACGCATATATGAAAATGAATTTTCTCATGAAATAACAAAATACTTTGTATTTATACTTTTCAGTTATTTCCAATCTGGGAAATGCATATTACCTCACAAATATTAATACATAAGCTTGACAAATGGTCTTACTGGACAGCTAGTGTAAATTTTTCAAACTGGAACTGAAGCAGAGAAAGGCTGTCCCCATGGAAAAAGAATTGGCCTGTGAAATCAACCTTTCTCCCAAAAATGCACTTAAATTCCAGAAATACAATTAGAAATCCTTGAGATTGCATCAAGAGTTAGGAAACTTAAGAACATAGTCATCACCAACAGCTAATTCATCAAATAAATAAGGTAGGCAAATACCTTAAAATTATGCCTGCTACTTACTGAATATGTATTTACTGAGTCAGTGAAAGAACTGAGCTAAATAATCTCCAATAATAGTGTGTGTGTGGAAGTGATAATTCTGAAACAAAGAAATATGAAACTCTGAGAGGTCGTTCTTTTGATGTGTAAACTATCTCTGATATCTTGATATAAATATGGATATATGTAATGAAGACAGTCCAGTTACTGCTCTAGACTGCTTGCCTCATTTCTCTTAACAATTGTCTAAGTTAACATCTTTAAAACATGCATTACTTTGGTAGCCCTTTCTTGCATGAAACAAGAGTGAGTTGAGTTGAGGGGCTGAACAAAAGGACCCATAACCCAGGAGTAGTGACTATTTGTGGTAGTTCCTATAATTTCTGGGAAAAATTGGAAGCAGCAACAAACCCACTGGCCTTCATGTAGGCCAAGCAAATATTTCATTTTTAGAACTTAAAAAAAAATATTCTTTTTTTCTCTACCTGTCACTGGTCATAGCAGAGGTCAAAAAAGATGTTACCTGTGGTGAAAAAAATGGCTAAGTCAGTTTCATCTACCTTCATAACTTCAGTGAAACAGAAGCTGTGCTATAAAAGGAACTCCCTGGATGGCTAAGGGTGAACAGCGGGATGTAGAGCACCTCTGCAGAACGCATTCTGAAGCCCTGCGTTAAGGCTTCCCTCTTCCTCTTTCAATATTACTGCCCTTCTCCCCACTCTTTCATGAACAACTCTGGCTGACAGTGCCATATTTCTCCTTGACTTTAACTAATGCCCTGAGCCCTCTCCCCGAGGATCCATCCTCCAGAAGGAGATGTAGAAGAACAGGTGATGGACCTTGGCCTTGTGACAGGGAATGGATGACTTCAGATCTGACCTCCTAATTTTGAGTCCGGCACACAGTTCCTCAATAAATCAAAGGATTTTGGTATCCCTTATTTATGAACATAGGAACTGCACGTTCAGTGGTCACAGCCTGTGCTTCATTATAAATATACATGTGTATCGTAATGTGTTGTTCCTGCTGTACATTTTAATACCATATCTATTGTATATACATATATGCATATGTGTAAAATCTTCCTGTGCAAATAAGACTGCATGATTAAGAGCTGAAAATTATCTAGCCATGAGACAGTGCATCTCCTATAATAATAGGAGATAATAATAAATTAATAATAATAAATTTTAATAAATTACCTTAACATTTTTGCTGAAACAAAATCTGTGCCTTTAAACCAATGATACAGCTCTTTTTAGCCTCCTTTTCTTTTTAACAAAAAGCAAAAAAGAAAAAGAATTTTTATTGCAAGATATTAATCATGCACATTCTAGCAATGCACACTAACAAAGCTAACTGCAAATGGGACTGATTCTACAGACCCTTATAACACATAATCCCATTCACTTCACACTGCATAAATTGTATTTGTTTGATATATGACTATTTTCATTGATTGCTGGAGCTTCATGTATTTGGTTACAAGAATATATGCTTTATCCACTGGTATCTCTACATAAATACACCTGACTTGCTTCTGGGATGACAAATTCTTTTGTACCTCATAAGATTGGTTTCAATTAATATGCAGAGAAGATAAATAGATTCATTTTTTCTCTTTAAAATCGGTAGCATTCCTTCTTTGGGCAAGGTCTCAGTTTTATTTCTAGTTCATAGGAACTAGGAAACCAGAAGTGTTTCATCATAATCTTATCCTTATATTTTGCAAATATGCAAAATCTTTGTTAAAACAGTAGAAGTCAACAATATATCTCTATAAATTTATTTTGTTCTGAATGGCATGTTAGAACTTATGGTGGAACCTTAATTCTTTTTGCTTGCTTTCTTAGTTAACCACTTAATTTAGTATTTCAAGGAAGCACAGTCTATGGATAACAAGAATGTGGTGATTCCTTAACTGGAAGAAAGTCTAGTTGGTTAGTAATAAATCTTTAATTTCTTGCATGTTTATTTAATGTGGATTAATGGTTTATGTCTCGTTGAGCTTCACAGTCTTTATTAAAATAAATTTAACTATAGAAAAATAAGGAATCTACACATTTCATATTAAACTAGCATATAATTAGAGTAATAGATGCAACATTGTGTTTATAGGATAAGAGAAATAAGTCAATGGGTTTTTAAATAGATTATTATGCATCAGTATGTTGCAGAGCCTACTGAGACAGTATACCTTCTATAGCATAATAAGAATATGTCTGTAGTGTTTATGTAGTATGTTGAGTATTTTACAATACAGTATGTCTGTATGTTAAGCTAAGAATACTGGTCTGTACCCACGGTAGAATGTTTTTCTGAGATTCAGTTTATGCAATGCAAAGGGACACTCATAAATTAACATTTTAAATGAAAACATAAATTGTTTTAGCAAAAATGTTATGGTAATTTATCACCAAAGGTAGACAGTACATGGGATGCACAGTCATAAGGGTAAATAATTCTGTGCTTTCAATCATACAATGTTACCTAAACAGCAGGGTTAAACAATAATGTTTGTTATGATTATGTTTCTATTAACCACCCACTGATGGCCCCAGATGGGTTTTCATAAAATCTGAGTCACTACTGCATGCAGAGATCTGTTGACAAGTGACTAACCCTTTACCCTAGGTATGCCATAAGTATCCGTGTTCCCGTGGCAACCATGACCTCTTCATTCTGTTGATGTTCTCAGTATTTCTAATGCTCTAGCTTTACAGGCTCCTCAATTTATAGAGAGATGCTTTATTATGGAAAAATCTTGGTGATTTACTTGGTGAAAAAGTATCAACCAGAACAGCAAGCTACCTAACAAACCTCTAACTTCATGGTTGGTGGTACTAATTTTAAATCTATTACACATCATAATAACAGAAAAAGGAGTCTGTAGAACCCAGATTTGAGATTTGCATACCAGCCATTTTGCATGCAAGGGAACTGTGAATTCAAAGGACTTTAGCACATGCTTTGCAGCATCACTGCCAAAACTCCCGTAACTGTGGATATTTGCTTGTGCAAATTTATGATTTGCGACTGAGCCTCTTAAGGGCTCAGAATTTCTGAGTTTAAATTAGTTTTGAATGCAGATGGGTCTCCATACACTCTTGGTATTGTGTGAGTGCCATGGTTCACCTGACAGTTCTGATAGTAGATTTTAAGACTGAAATGCTATACTTGCTACTGGGAGACCTGCTTATGAAAAATCCCATTTCTCTGAAGTGATCTTTTCCTGAACTCAAGAAAAGATAAATATTGACTTCTTTTACAGTGGATTACATACACAGAATTTAATAGCTAACTAATTATTTACTTTTCCAGATGAGGGATAATGTGTAATAAACTGAATCATTCTTATCAAATAGCATGTTCATTTTCAAAGGCAATATTGGGGCATTCTTTCTTTAAGAAGCAGTGTATCCTGTGCCTACTGCACTGCAAGTTTGAAGGCCAGTCAGTTTATTAACCCCAAATGGCTTTATAACGTATTAAACATAAACCATATTTGAATTATTAATTAATATTGCTATATTATAGTGTGCTCTGTCTGCTTATGTCTTTCTAGCCTTTGTCATTCCTACTCCTCCCGAGCCCAGTGGGGCTCTTTGTGGTAGTTTACAAACCCTCATCCCAATGAATAATTAACACTTACTCAGTTTGATTTGTTTTTAAAGAGATGACATTGGGAATGTATATGTTGTAAATGGGAATTTCTGCATTTCTTTTCTGACCCTAGTATGTACTTACTGGGTGAAGGACTGTTGTCTTTCCTTTCATTCATCATCTGGTTAGTACAGATGGTAACAGACCTGTTTTTCAGAGTTGTTTCAATGGCCAATTAATTATAATCTTTTGATTGTAAGCTGCTTTATTATTAGTCCCTGGGTAAATGCTTCACCTGCTGAATAATGTACCTGGCATTCTCAGAAGTAGGTGACGGTAGCATCAAAATATTGTCTGTAAGAATTATAGTATTTTACCAATTGTCATGCCACTGAAGCTGTGCATAAATTCTTCCACAGAGGAAAATTACAGGCATATCAGTCAGTGATCCCATAAAATTGAAATGTGCTACAACTGTCAGAGGATACCCAAGAAACAATGAATCACTAAAAAGTAAAACTAAAGAATTTGTAGTGTGTTTTGATAACATTTTAGAGTATTTAAGTCAGCTTTCTCAAGGTGTGGAATGTATTCAGGCCACCTCTAGTGAGTAGAGAGGTATTTTAGATGTGATTTCTTTTACTATATGTGGTTTTAATATTTTTAATTTTACCTGTTCCACAAGTATTCCAATCATAGCAAGTACGTTGTCTGATATCTATGACCTGGTGAGATACTATGATAATGAAGTCTAGTAGCTTAATAGTACTGTTTTACACTTTCATATTGCGTCATTTCTTACATGTTCACATTGCTGCTGATAAAAATATAATTGACAAAAGTTTTACCTTTAGCTTCGAGATTTTTAATATAAGTTATTTAGGTCTGGTAAATGTTGCTTAATATTCTGTAGAGCATTGCTGTAACTTATTACTAAGGAAAGTGGTTTATCATTACTCCATTGAACATTTCATGCTAAGAAATTAAGATGCCTAAAATATTCTTTTTATGACTTTCAGCCGTTTGAGGCAGAACTCTTTTCATCAGGCAGAGCCCTGATAGGAATTGCTGCTTTGCTCCTCTTCTTTAAAGTGCACTTGCCAAAAGCCCAGTATTTAAAATTGGTCTTGGTTAGAATTCCAAGATAGTACATTAGGTTAAAACACCTTGGGAAATTCTGGGTAATACAGAAGAACTAAAATGTTAAAAAACAAATCTCTGCCTTGTCTAAAAGATCCTGGCAGAATGACATTTGTTTCAGTCCTCCTGAGCAGTCTGGCAGCTTAGGTTGGGAGAAGGTGTTGCTGAATTATGCAAACTCCAAATGGTTTTCTTGGTGTCTTGAGGAATGATTCTTCCTTTCCACCCCTTTTAAAGGTTGGGTTTAGGTCTGTTCCTTGAGATACAGAAGCTCTTCACTCTCCTTTTGAAGATACGTCCTCACACCTCAAGTCACAAGAGAGACAGCCTTTCTCCTTGCTTTCTAATGACAATTTTTTCCCCCAAACATGTATAGTAAGTTAAGAAATAAATGGAAGAAATGCTTCTCTTTTATAATAGCCTTTTACACACACTCGTAGACTGCCATCATAAACATCTCTCTTTCCTGATCTTGATTTGGAGAGTAAGTACTTCCAGGTATACCGAAGAAAAGGAGTATGCTATTTGGTTTTGGAGTCCTTCGTTCTTTATACAATATTTTTGCAATAATCTGGTTTCATCTTTTTATTTTGGATTTGATCATTCTCTAGGTTTATTGACTTCTATTGATATTTATCCAATTATTATTAATATTAAAAAGAAATTACTTCATATTATTTTTATTATTTTAATTTCTTTCCTTTCTTATTTTTGCTTTCACTTCATTGGATCCATGGCCAAAGTTGCACCTTTTTATAAGGGAAGCATTGATTTTTTTGTCATCCAAATTTCCATGAATTGCCAATCATAATTCACCTTTTTTTCTGTTTATATTTCTCCCTGTTGTCGGTTTTGCCTGTTATTTTCCTTCGCGCTCTCTCATCAGAGAGTTACAGTCAGATTTAGAGTAGCTCAAATTTCTTTTGATTACTTCTCATCTCTTATTATCTGAAATATCCGGTTTGAAATATTTGGGCTCCCTGAAGATATGTGTTCAATCCTACCACAACCATAGCAGACAGTTATTCTTCTGAGATTAATAAATTGCATTCTATGAAGTTCACAGAGTGTGCTGCAGAGAGGGTTTAGCTAAAACTTTCAAGAATCAAATCCTGTCTGCTCTGTTTAATTATAGGAAATAACATAATCTTTCTGTAGGATTTGAGATTTATTCCTATGACTTGATTCTCTTCTCCTCAGCATACTGGAGTTTCCTATCTAATTAGTTACTGTGTCCCCTTACCAATAATCACCACATTTCAGCTATGTTTTATGTAAGAGAGCAGCTTGTTTGGTGCAGTTTGTAGTAGAAGTGTAAGATCATTTGAGTAATTACAAAAATAATTTTCTGATGTGTTGTCCTTAATGACAGTTTTTAATAATTCATGCTTATTCACAATTTTATTTGTTTTTAGCTTCAAGTAGAACTAGCAAATTAAAAGTAATATTAGAACAGCCACTACCATTAAATTTCTGTGCTTGTCATATTGCCTTGCATATTTGTATGTAGAGGGGTTGTATACTACAGCAGGTAATGTTTATGTGGTGCAACTGAGGTCAGTAATTAATCCTACTTTAAACTCTGTGACTATTGCAGTGGCATTTAAATTGTGCTACTAAGAACTCTTAATAAAGGCAGCACAGAAAAATAGCACAACAGTTAAGCATTTTAATGATACACACTAAAGCAATGCTACTGATTAGATTCTTTGCTAATTACCTTCTGCTACTTCTGTTGGTTATATTTCAACAAAATAGACACACTTATTTACGAATAGCATTGCTTTTAAAATGCCCCTCATTGCTAAATTCCTTTAAGTTCAAGACAGGACAAAAGTTTTTGAAACATCATTTTAGGCACTGCCAGGAACACAAAGTCAATAATTTTTGTAAGAATATCAGAGGATTTATAATCACTAGAAATTTCCCTTTTCTTTTTCCATAACTTGCTTATACTTTATTCCCAATAATTATACTAAAGTTATGTAAGAAGCACTATGATATGGCATTGTTTTTTTCCAGAAGCTTAGTAGCTGCTGAACTGAAGCTCTCTGAAGGATTTTCATCCTTAAGCCTACAGCCTGTAAACCTTGCCTGATTTTATTTTAAAGTACCTCATGTTGCCTTGACTTGGATTCAGACTGCATTTAACTTTTTTAGGAGAGAATTTGTATGTCCTTTTAACTGGGAAGGAACCATGGGTATCTCCCCAACTGATAGAGGTTATTCTGTAGCACAATGTGTAGGTAATACCCAAACAATTCTGAAAAACCCAACTGAAAGCAAATCAGATTCTGTAAGAGCGGAAGCACAGGCCTACCTGTATGATTATTAGTGGTATAGCTATATAATTCTTATTAGTACAATACCAACTCTTATACTCATCTGAAAATTTCAAAGTATGAAGATTATTTAAAAAAATTTCCTAAGAAGTTGCTTACTGACAGAGCTGATGCAGTCTGAGTCATTGAATAGATATAGAAAATCAAGAAACACATCTGTTACATGTGTGAGGAGATATATGTCTCTCTATATATATTTTTTAATATATATACTGTTGCCCTACTTTGCTGCTTTTATCCTCATCCAATTGCTAGGCAAATGCCTTTAACATGATGTGCAGTCCTCTGTTCTAACCTAACCCAATATGCTCCAGAAATGCCTTTCAGATTTCTTTGTTAGCAAAGGCATTGACCCAGAAATTCTCTCCCAAGAGAAAATGATGTTCATAAGCTAGTTCTCTCACATACTAGATCTCAGCTGGAATAGTTGAGATAAAAATGTCTCACCTGTTATAAGTGCTCCTCTCCCTGGTGTAACAAAAGTGTAGAATAATAAACTGGTAGGAAGTAATCCAATAATTATGAACACTGGGTAATTGCATAACTCATAAGAGAACAAGGAATGTCCACTTCATAAAAAAAACCCCAAACAGTCCAGACTGGTAAAACACCCTTTGGGTTTACACTTCCATTTTGCTGTGTAAATATGTGTGTGGGAGGTTTATTACTGTTTTTGCACTGAATTAGATCCTTCATCATGAATCGTTTGTAGTATGATGTTTCTAATAGAACCAAACACCAAAATATAACAAATCTTATAACTCTGTAAAAGGCACATCTCTCTTCTTTCCAGGGTTAGTTAGTCACCATTAGGAACTGAAGAAATCTCCAGTATCATCTTTCATTATTGTTCTCTTCATTTCTGTGATTCATAGTCCTCCTACAAGTTGTACAATACTGTGTTGATAAAAGATGTTCTTTAATAACTAGCAAAGTTGGCAATTTTGTGGTGGACAGACAAGATCTTTGTTCAGTAGATGAGATCCTAGAAGCATTAGAAATACAATAAAAAAAAAAAAAAAAGCCATTTTTGGCAGCTCAATACTTCCTCTCAGTACTAGCTGTAAGTTAGAAGGGTGAAGAAACCGAAATAAAAAGAATTGCATGATTATAGAGGAGCAGGATTCTGTTCTCTTTATGTGGTTGCTCTCATTATCTAGTAAAAATATGAACAGGTAAAGGATAGAAATACAAAGATGATACATGCACAGATAATATTGCTTATGGTCACTTTGAACTCAGAGTTTATTTAATCCTGAGGTCTCAGCTTTCATTACAAGAAAGGACCATAACAGAGACTGTGATACTTTTCTGGAGATCAGCAGACCTATGGACAGGGAAGAAACGGCTTTTGGCTCTTTGAGAATAAACATTTTTCATGAATACTCAGAACCTTTTAGACTTCAAGATTAACTGAATCTGATTACATGCAAACTTCAAATTGATTATTTTTTCATTTTATAGTATTACCTCATAATCTAAATTCCAGTGATTTTAATAGAAGATGAGAGAAGACTGCAGAAAACCTAGTATTCAATTGAAAAATAAATTGAAGTACAAGAAAGAAGAGAGAAAATATTTTCTCATGGAAATTCAGCATAAAATGCAATAAAATTACTATAGTAGATAGCAACAGAAATCTTCTTCCTTTAGAAGGTGCCCTGTTGGTATTTATATCTATATAAACATGTAGTTATTTTCTGATGTTTTAATACGGTACACATCGCATATGATTAGAAGCAATATCAATATTGATTTTTTTTTTAATTTTTAATTCATTAATCACAAGTTTCCTTGTAAAGATTTTAATTCTCTCTTACTACTTAGATCAGAGTTTCCATCACTGAGGTAGTTTTAACACTCAGAAAGAAGGGATTAGCACTCAGTGTACTAATTAGAAGACCAGGTGTTTTCAGTACCCTTCGATTTTCCAACCGGATTGATTAGGTACTAGTTAGAGTTGTTCAGCAAATAGCAGCCTTTGCTCTGAGACTAGAGTAATGATCTGTATATCATGTTTTTCTAGCAGTTGTGTTGCATCTTTTCTGTTGACCTCTACAACAGGGTGAGAGTAGTACAAATATAAATGATAAAGTAAATCTAAATGAAAGTGCAGTTACCTGTGACTTTTCAAATTGAAATTTTATCCAAATTAAAAATACATATTATCTTTTTTTTTTTATTTTTCGTATCAGAAGTTTCCTAAAGATAGGCATTTTTATTTCTGAGCAAAAGCAAATTTTGAAATGTGAACATGCTTAGAAATATTGCAATACTGAGTTTTTGCTAACTCATTTCTTGGGTTCCCATCCCACAGACTATGAAAATTTTCAGACACTGATGCAGATGCAAGAAATACAGTTTCTTTTTCTAATGTTCACTTAGGTCTATTTTATTTGTTAGATTTTTGCTTTTGACATCTTGAAATCCATAGGATGATATCAAGGCCTCCTAGATTTTAAGAAGATGCCAAGAACAGTCTAGGAAAAAAGGACAAAGAAAGTATGCATCTGTGAACAAAGGATTTTTGCATGTTAATGTGATTTTGAACACTAATGTCATATTAGTTCCTAACTGTGTGTGTGAAATGAGGGGTGCTGGTATTGCATTCTTCTTTGATTTTGCTTTGCTTGTGGATGGTGATTCTCAAAGGTCTCAATAATAGCAAATGCCTTTCTATTGTGACCCATCTTAGTGGTCTGCCCAATTTCCTAGATGGGTAATGGTCAGAGGAATGTCACTGGGCTGGATCAGACTGCTTCATGATGCATCAGTTCCTCCTAATGTGAGGAAAGAGTCACTTTTCCTGCTTTCCCATATACTGAAGTCTTCCTCCAGCACTGCCTGGAGTGATATAAGCATAAGGCATTTTTCCACTTTTTTGTCCCTTCCTGAAAATTTTGGGGACAAGGTGGACATAACAGCTGTTAGTCAAGCAAAACTTTCTGTAACCTGTAGGCGGATAGAAGTAAATAGAGTGCATGCCAGGATGCATCTTTGTATGTATTTAGCGTTCTTGCAGCCTTTTCCCATGTGCCTCTCACCAGCCACTGTTTGAAAAAGGATATCGGGCTAGAACAACTCCTGGGCTAAGCCAGTATGTTTATTTTTAGAGTCACTAAAGCCTTTTTGTGAAGAAGATAGTTAAGTGTTTTGTTGAATCAGGGCCCTCTCTGAGAAAAAGAGTAGAAGTGTGTGAGCATTTGGTAAGCATGAGGAACCCAGTGTATTTAAAAAAAAAAAAAAAAAAAAAGTTTCTCACCAAGCTCTGTCTTGAGTGTATTAATATCAAGTCTTTTATCCTCATGTTCTGATATAGTCATAAACTACAAACACCCACCTTGACCTGCACATTTGTGACTCTTCTTCTAAATAAAGGTTATCATTCCTTGGATAAATCACCAAAGAATCTAAATTTGTCCATGTGAGAAGCTTTTTCATTCTAGCTCTTTTATAGCTTAGTACAATACATGCTGAACTATAACAGTTTATCAAAGAGCAAACATGTCATGTGGTCATATATTGATTGACAGACAGGAGTTAGGTTAATTTACTGTAACTTTCCTTAAAAAGTTTTGTTGAGTAAGTAAAAGCCATTATCACACAACTGACCTTTGCCAACAAAATATTAATCTTTCACCAACTCTGTTTTGTTAGTACATGTATATCAAACCAACTGTTCTCAGAAATGTCAGCATCTAAAATAAGCATGCAACATGCTGCACATCAGAAACACTACCAAGTGACAGGGAGAGTGTCTTATTGAAGATGCAAAGGGAACTAAAGATTGAAGAAACATCCATATGGAGGCATCTATAGAGGTTCCCCTCTGTACCAGCTTATTATTCTCAGTTATCTGGTTAATTAAATAGTTCTTACATAAAATCAATAATTAGTTGCCACCAAGACAGATGAGGTATTTAAAGATTAACATGAGTCATAAAGAGGGCTGGATTTACAGAGTCCCACATTCCAGCTAAATAAATTAAAAGGGGAAGCAAGGTACTTGTTTTGAGCAGAAACAGTGTGTTGTTTTGTTTGTTGTTTTGGTTTTTCTTTTTTTGGCTAGCATCATGGGTGGGATATTGAGCTATTTGGTTATGAAATAGTTATTTCAGTATAGTTCTTCAGACTTTTTGTTTCATTCATGTGTCCTTCAGGTGCTAAAATCTCTTAGGACAATTAGAAGATATCCTTCTGCAGAGCTTGGAAACTGTGAAAGAGGATAAGTAACCCTATAAAGGTAATGAAATGTTTCTTGGGATGGTCGGTCTGATTTGCACACCATCTGACATTGTCTCTTTGCTAAAGAAACAATGCAAATGCATTGGCTAAATGCAAAATTTGTCTTTCAAGCTTTTCTCCACTTGTCTGCCATTATATTTAGAGTTATTTTTAAATTAAACAATAAACACTTCTAAAAGTCCAAGAACTGCCTGCATACGTGAAGTCCTAATAATGTAGTTTATCTGAGGATTTTGCCAGCTTTGGTGTAGGTGCAGAAGGGGAAGCTAAAAAGGGTCATCTTAAATCAATGTAGCAAAAATGTCAGAGCTCAATTTCTCATATTCCTCAACTGACATTTGTAACAAAGCTAAAAGTTCGGTAACAGAAGGAAAACGGGTAAGAAGTTTTGTGTGATCACTAGCATAGACAACATGAATTTTATTCTGGAAGGCAGATTTTAATAAACATAAATTATAATTGAATCAAACATAATGCTCAATATAGACATCTGATAATCAGAAGTTCATATTAAATTGCCTACGGCTTGCTTCCTTAAATTCTCTGGAAAAGTCAAAGATGATTTAATCGTTGAACAGAATTTTCTCAGCTAAAATATAACTGGCAGCCATTATATCCTATCTGGGCCAATGAAAACCCTCAAAAGAGTATGAAATGAAGAAATAATAGAGTCCCAGGATTAAATTTTTTTCTTGCCAGGAAAAAAAATTCTGCAGAACTGTAGATAGATTTTTTTTTTTTTTTTTTTAAAGGGGGCTTTAATTAACAAACCCATTTGTGTTAACAGCTGGGTTACAAATACGGTTAAGTTCCTCTGCTGTGTATATGCATGTCTATTCATGTTGGCTTGTCAGGCGGGCACAACACACCACCTTGCACGTTTCAGGTGAAAGTTGGTTCTGGATGTGCATCCACTGTTATAACTGCTGAATCACTTGCCTCTACAGAATGTCTCTTGCACACAAATTGAAGACATTGCTGCCAGCCATGCAGGGTGGTATCTGAAAGAACACGGATCTGTTTTAAAGTAATGAAATATACAGCTATTAGGAACATCTTGATATCAAGGCCAATAGAGAGAGATCTTTTGATCCAGGATCAGCAGATCAGATTTAAAACTGCATTAAACTTTTATTACGACATATCCATATTGGAATATATCAGATATAATTATCTATGAGTTACTTCATAAAAAACAGAATATTTAAAAATGTCATGGCTTGCTATTATTTCAAAGTTACAAGAAGCTTTTCTAGAAGTGTCATTGTGCTGAACATTGCTGTTGGGGGATGTGTGGTTTGAATTTGGTTGGGGTTTTTTTTGAGGGGGGGATGTTTGTTGTTTTTTTTTTCTGTTGTTGTTTGGGTTTTTTTACCAGAATTGTGTTACTTTTCTTTTAGGAAAAACGAGATGTGATGGGGAGGAGGTTGTTCTGTAGCAAAGGCTGTACAGATCACATTATGGAGTTGCGATGCTGCCATGAGAAAACAGGGAGCTACAGAGAAGGAGAAAAGACTTTCCTGGGGATCAGAGGAGAACACACAGGGTTTGCTTTTGTTGTTAGTCTTTGAGTGGAACAAAATTAAGCTTGGAAATGAAAGCTCACAATGGATAGGGGATATTGGTGTATGAAGCCCTGTGTGCTGGTTTTGGCTGGGA
>NW_009218416.1:0-11692 GCF_000690835.1 Fulmarus glacialis | reverse complement strand
CTCTCCAGGGGTATACCTGCTGCAGCATACATTTATCGACAGCCACAGTCGCTTTGGGCTGCACCTGTTCCAGTGTGGCCTTACCCACAGCCACAGTCGCTTCAGAAGTAAACCTGCTGCAACATGGCCTTACC
The DNA here is from genome assembly GCF_000690835.1 of Fulmarus glacialis. Classification (NCBI taxonomy): domain Eukaryota; kingdom Metazoa; phylum Chordata; class Aves; order Procellariiformes; family Procellariidae; genus Fulmarus; species Fulmarus glacialis. Next base: position 11,558 of record NW_009218416.1, on the reverse strand, counting down.
CATGGCTGCAGTCCCTCCAGGGATGTACCTGCTCTGTCGTGGGTTTATCCATGGCCACATGCTTTAAGGGGCTCCAGCATGACCTCATGCACAGCCACCGATGCTTCAAGGTGTACCTGCTGCAGCATGGACTTATCCACAGCCACAGATGCTTCGAGGTGTACCTTCTCCAGTCTGGACTTATCCTTGGGCCACAATCCCTTCAGAGGTATACCTGCTGTGGCACAGACATAACCACGGGCCACAGACGCTTTGAGATGTACCTACTTCCCATTGGCAGGCAGGTGTTCAGCCATCCCCAGGAAAGCAGGGCTCCATCATGTGTAATGGTTACTTGGGAAGAGAAAATGCCCTAACTCTGAACGTCCCCCCCTTCCTTCTTCTTCCCCCACCTTTATATGCTGAGCATGACATCATATAGTATGGAATATCCCTTTGGCCAGTTTGGGTCAGCTGTCCTGGCTGTGTCCCCTCCCAACTTCTTGTGCACTTCCAGCCTCCTCGCTGGCAGGGCAGTATGAGAAGCTGAAAAGGCCTTGACTCTGTGTAAACGCTGCTCAGCAACAACTAAAACATCAGTGTGTTATGAACATTATTCTCATCCTAAATCCAAAACACAGTACTGTACCAGCTATTAGGAAGAAAATTGACTTTATGCCAGCCAAAACCAGGACAAATGGCAAGAACTGAAATAGCAAAGATTTACAAAACTTCTGTACTAGAAAACAGCATTTAAAAATGAATTATGATGTTGAAGTCCTAGAAGTCAGCAAACACTGGCAACATGCAGGTAGCTTTAAGAGTTATAAGTTACCTAATGATTATGTTTCCTTATGCCTAGTGAAATCAGTCTGTAGGTAGCCAGCAGTAGAGCAATAATGCTGTTCACAGAGAATATTTCAAGTCTGTGGCGATACTGTTCTTCTCCAAGTCTTCCTTTCTGCAGTGTATTTTGCATTTCTTAGCTCTGTTTTGGCATGGTACTCTCAGTCCCAGAGTTTGCCTTCTGCTTCTCCTTTCCCTTTTCTAGTTTGGCCTTTGGCTCCCCTATTGTTCTCTTGGCTATGATTTCAGTCCCCTGGTCTCTTTGATCCACTTTCTGACCTCTTCATATCTTTCTATATTGTTGGCTTTCTCTCTTTTTATTTTTATTTTTTTAATCTTCTCCCATTTATAATGTTGAACAGCTCTGATACAGCTTTGATTAATTCACTCTTCCCTTGCTTCTGCTTAAGTAGGACTAAGCTAAAGAATTCCACAAACTGTTTTTAGAGCAACTTAAAATATTTCATCTTCTCCAGAACTCTGTCTTTTCTATTGGATTTTGTTTAAATGTGTTAGTCTAGATTCACAGTGGAAGAGGATGGAAAAGACGGAATGATCCCCCTGCTCCCACTCCCATGGAGCCTGTGTTCTGTTGCAGTCACCTGAGGGATTTACTACAAGGAAACACAATTTAGTGGGTTATTTATCTCTACCCTACCGAATCTCTTTTCCCAATGCCATGGATGCAATCTGCTTTAGTTTGTGGCCTGGGCACTAACAGACTTCTACCATATGAAGACTCCTGTCAACCTGACCTGAGTAACTCTTCCATATCAGAGTGGGAGCTGTGCTTCCCTTCTCACTATGCTACCTAGTTTTTGGTTGGTAGAAACTGTATCTAAGCCTCAACCAAGAGGAACATTTGTCTCTAACATGTTTTTACAACTTTCTCCACCTCCAGCACTCTTTTTGCGTTTTAAGGCTCAATCTGCTAACGCAGATTAAGTGAACTCAGCATTAACTAAAAGAAAAGCTAGTGCTTCTAGGTGATTTGGTTTTTTTTTCCATGGAGGAAAGAGACAAGACAACTAGAAGGAAGTCTTCTGAGTGTGTGCTCTTCTTTGTGAAATCAGTGATTGTATTATCTACCTGTAGTAAACTTGTTTATTTTTCAGGATCACAGTCAGTTAGAAAAGAGGGATTAGATCACGGCATCTCATCAGGACTGATTTTTCAGGCCTGTGTGAGAAGAGGCACAAAAAGGTCTTGTGGGGAGAAAGATCACAGGCAGTAACTCACAAATTCATCCTACCTAATTTGAGGAACCAAACTGAAATACTTAGGAGCATAGTCAACCTTGTAAAGTCAAAAGAGAGAGCTACTTGGAGGAGAGACCTAGATACTCTCAGAGGAAAGTTCAGATCTTAGACTGAAAAGCCTTCTGGAGGTCTGTATCTCTCCCTTTGATCAAGGAAACTAGAAATGCTACAACCCTACCTTAGGTGCCTTCCTCATTGTAAGGTTAAGTGGAATGAACACGGTTCAAAAATCATATCCTAAAATAACCTGGGGTGCGTGAAGCTGGGGATAGGTCCTAACATGAGGATTCAAAGAACTAAGTGCTTAACTACTGACATGTACCTTCATAGGTACATAGCTGTCAGAGCCCTTAGGGCACCCACAGACCTGGCTGTCCTTGCCCAGCCCTTCCCAAGGGCTTCCCCCACCCTGCCCATGGCCCAGAACTCCATTTCACCCCCCTGGGGCCATCAGCCCCTGCTGCAGTGATGCCACAGCAGGGCCTGTCTCCAGCTCCCCACAGCTCTGCCCTGCCCAGCTGTGGGCCCCAACGAGCCGGGCCCACTTGCAGGCTCATGTCCCAGCCCAGCCTCATCCATCCCTGTCCCCAGAGAGGCGCCCCGTGCCCAGGGCTGCACCAGTGCCCCCCCCGGCTGCCCTGATCCTGGCTGGGGTGGTGGGATGGGCCCTGTCTGCCAGGCCCTGCCCTGATGGACCCCAGGGAGCCCTGGCCCCCACGGCACCCTGGCAGTGTTTCTTTTTCATATGCCTTTTTCCCCTTCCCTTTGCTTCATTTCTCCTTTAGTTGCATCTCTGCTTTTAAAGAATATTTTTGTCTTGTATCTCTTAAAGCAGGATCCTCAGGGGCATTTAGGTGCCTAATGAAGCAGATTTGGACTAGTGGCATTTTTCACACTTCAGTTCTATTGAAAACTAAGCACAAGACCATCCTTTCCTCCTTGCTTTCATCTATATTGTCATCTGTATCCCCATTACCCCAACATTGGGCAGGGGGTGGGTGGGTTGTAAACCCGAGGCAAGATGGCAGATATCACTGGGAATCTGGAGAAGAAGAAGGGAAACAGACCGGAGCAAAGGGTAACTAAGTGGAAAGAGGATAACAAATCAAGGTAATATGTAACAGTCTACTTCATCGCTCTGCAGAGCTCCCATTAGTCAGGGGTACCAAGCAAGCAGGTTCTGTCGTACCTGTGGTGCATGTGCAATGGCACACGTGCGGTGGATTTGCTTTTTGCATGCTCATGAGCCATTCAGTCAGAAACTTGGTAGATCCTCATTAAAATAAAACGAGCAATAGATCACCATTAAAAGCAGTATGCCTACCTCCAAAACCATTAAAGGAGGCAGTTTGATTCAGTGTTGGGGGAAAAAATAAAGGAGTGAGTATCTTACACATAAGAAAATGTTTACACATAGTGAGAAAGGCACATACGTAAGTGAGGGATGGGGATCTAGAGTTTTTAGGTACAAGAAGGGAGCATTAGAAATCATATAATGTTTGTCATTTGTTTCTAGTATTGAAAGTTAATTCAAAATGTTTGTACTGAAGAAAGGTGAAATGGACATTCAGTAGTTGTATTGTAAAAGATAAGGATGTTGTGGACTAAATCTTCCCAAATCATCTTAAAAAACAGCATCGGACACAATTCAAAAATTTGTCCAAGGTCTTTTGAAATCTGGCTGCTGCCCAGACTTTTCAGGTGTTTCACAGACAGTGATGTATATTGTCAGCCTCTTTATATGGCTGTCTGGAGGTGATTGCTGTGCTGAGAATAGATAAGGTAATTGGCACCATGCTGAGGTAAGATTAGGAAAGGCAGACTTATAGTACCCTGGGTGATGTTGTGAGGGCAGTAATTCCAAAAGAATTAAAAAAAATAAAATTCAATGTCACATAAGCACAGGTTCTCTATCATTCGGGGTCAGGAGTTGCGGGGGAAGTCAGGTAAAAACCTCCAAGTGAGCAAACATGTCACAAAGACATTGCAAATGTAGTGACGCATGGTCCACACAGCAAAAGAGAAAGACACGGTTTTCCAACTACCAAATGACTGCTCCTCCTGGGAAGACAGTAACAGTTTGTTTATAAGTGAGCTTTCCTCTGACAATAGTTTTTCCTCACAAGGCTCTACGATCACTTTATAATTCCCTTATTTCAGTTTGTCAACACTGTTCTATGCAAATCAATTGCCAAATAACTTGAATTAACCAGTATCTTGACACAGATATGACTTTGGACATTTCACAAACTTTCCTGATGAAATGACAAAACTTGTGATTTACTGGGAAGATCAACTATGCTTGCAGTGTCAGCCGTCCTACCCATGGCTGGGCTGAACTCTGAAGCCTGTTTCCTGGAAGGAGCTTCTGTACAATCTGCAGACTTAACGTGTGCGGTCAGTTTCCAATGAGCAAGCATAGGGGAGGACTGGAGCACTCCAGGCAGTGGGAAAACTTACATACTGCTACTGCTGGTAAACTAGAGAAGGCTCTTGAAAAACAGGTTGAGATGGTTCTTATATTCATTAATAATGAATGCCTTCTAGGAAAAACTTTGTTTATGAAAGCATGTCACTAGCTTAGGCCCAAAATTAGGATGGCTGTGTCCATTTAGGTCTGTGCCTGTACTAAAAAACCCTGATAGTCCTGAGCTTGCTTTTGTGAATCCAGTTTTGCTATCAAGACATCTCTGATGTAATTTTCACAGGATTTATAAACTATACAAGTTATCCATGCACAACAGAGTTCACTGTCTAAAGTTGTCAGGTAAGTTGAGTTGACAGGCAATCAGTTAGTTAAAGACAGAATTAAAATCTGTTAAGTAGGTAGGAATTATGGGCTTCCTGTGGGATAAAATACATATAAAAAATCCCCCAAGAGATTTTATTTCATCTCCAGCTCTTAGTCATCAGGAAGAGACAAATTCAGGTTTTATTTTTTCTTTCAGACATTCTAATTCATACATATATAGTTGACTTTAATGGTGGAATTACTCTTATGTGATTTTACAAGCTCATCACATGCAAAGTATCATCAATGCCTTTAAAGTCAGGAGAGAGAAATGGATATTTTTTTTCTGGGCATGGCTCACCTTATCTTTTTTTAATGTTTACAAGATGAAGAAATTCCTGGAAGAGTTAACATCTTCCATTGTCTATATAAAGGGTGTTTGGATAACTAGCTCAGATGTAGATGTATACTGTAGATATACATTTGGCAGATGAATCCCATTTGAAATAACCGCTGTAGATGTGATGACATGATGAGAAAAGATGATTAAACTAGTTTACCTTGCCACTCCTGAACACAGTCGTAAGCAAACAGAGATTGTATACATTGCTGATGTTGCATGTTACTTTCCAAATATGAACTATCACAATATCCTGGATGCCAAATTCTCAGAAGGTGTCTTGTTCTCTTAGGATGAAAACCTGTAAAGAAAAGCATTGGAACATCATCTGGAGAATTAAAGAGGTTTTAATCTTTTAGGAATGCGCACAGAAAGTTCACATACAGTTAGACATATTCCACTACCTGAAAATCCTCATGGTCCAATTGTTTTTTACTCTGGATTTGCTAGGTAGGTAAGAAAGTGAATCTAGGATAACAACGGGATACATACTACACTATTTTTAAATTTCTAACACAAAGGGATTGTAAAAAGACAGATGACTATAATGGGAAATGACCAGAACCAGAAAATGACATGCAGGATAAATAGGAAGCAAAAAATAATGATTCTGTATGACTTGAATAAAATACTCTTTATTTATGAAAAAGAGGGCCTGATTCTTAGAGTAGGGGTATTTTATGCCTTTTGTGCCTTACACCATTCATGCCTTAAACACACAGAAATTACTTCAAAGCTGCAGGGTCTGCTTTGTATGTATTTGGTTCAGAACCAAAATGTTATATGCAGAGAAATATTAAAATGTAACCTTCTGTAACACTTATACTTCTTTTGAGAAAGGATTTCAACATTTGTGGTCCTCTTAATTTATTTGATTAAATTAAGACATTCTACTCTTAGTCAGATGTGCCAGTATATTGTCATCGTGAGCCATTCTTAACCTGGGAAAGCCTTTTTTCTTAGTGACAGTGGCAATCCGAGGAAACTGAGAATGTGTTAAAGAAAAGGAGGTACAGCTGACCAAATACTTGTATGGACATATCTGTCATCCTGGAGCTCTTTTGTCACATTGGAGTTTTTGGACTGGTTTTGAGGGTGATAAAGGGAAAGATGAGGACATTGCTTTTACTTAAAGGCATTTTGGTTAAATTAATGTGGTTGCCAGTTAGTACCAATCAAAAAATAACTCTCTTTACTCTCACATTGGCTCTCCACCCCATCTGTGCAAAGAGGTCAGTACATCTTAAGGGTGATTCAGAAAGTTACAGAATGCTACCAAAATATGTTTGACAAGACACATGTCCCTCTTCAGAGCAAGAATCAATCTGTAAGTTAGACTTCTCATCTCTTGGGATCTGGACTCTGGAATTCTTTAGGGGAATCCCAAGAAATTGGGACTCATTCTTCTTAAACCAAAGCTATTTCATTATTCTTAAACTGAGGCTGTTTCTGCTGATGACCAAAAAGGATTAAAAAAAAAAAAAAAGAAGACTGGCACGGCTTACTTTTTGATCAACACTGCATTTTGTGAGACTGATCCCATAAATGTAATAATGTTTACTAGGTCAAGACCGTCATGAGGTTTAAAAAAGATAATGCCTTGCCTTTTTTGGGGTTAGAAATAGGTACCAAACAGTTTAATTCTGTCAAAAAAGAAGGACTCTGTACTTATGTTAGACTCGAGAAACTTTCTGGTAAAAAGATGAAAGTCCTTTAGAGATCAGATGCCTCAAGTTTTAGAAATCAACTAACCAGGAATTTTCAGGATTACGGATTCGGATCTGAGCTCCTAAATTCCATTGAAGCCCCGTGTTAGATGCCTAGATAATTTTTTCCTTCCCTTCTCTTCCCTTCTCTTCAATCCAATACTTAGTGATTAGCAATAAGAAAATAAGTCCTTCTGTCTAAAAATGCCATAAATATTAAAGCTTTAGCAATCACTGAAAAAAAAAAAAAGTACTTCATACAGAATGGAAAATAATGAACATGTCAAACCTAACAGCTAACAAGGTGTGTTTAAACAGGAATCTAATGTCTTTGATACAAACATTGCTAGACAAGACTTATTCCTAACAGAAAGGTTTTTAGTGTCTTTTTTTATAACCAGACATCTGAGCTGTTAACATGAAGGCATTCCAGAAAATACCTATTTAATGACAATAGAATGATGGAATTAGAACGCTGTTTAATTCTGCTGTATTACAAAGCATAATGCCAAGGACATCTCTAAAACATGAATCAACTATACCTCTGACAACCTTCAACAGAGAAATGGAGAAGAAAGGGCAGAAGCTTCTTAACATGTTTTCTTCTGAAAGACGAGGATAGAATTATTTGATGTGGATAATTAAAACAAATGATGTTCACATCACGATGTTTACTTTGTTTAGGCTTGATAATACAAACCTTGCAGGCAGCCTAAAGCAGTAGCTTAAATGTTAACTAAGGAAACTGAGATGAAAAACCACACATACAGTTTGGTACAGAAAATGTTAGAAGCATTGCCACTGTAGACATTTTTTAGGTTGAAAGGATAAAATCATCAGAGGGACTTAAAACCATTAAACTTCTGAGACAAAAAGAGTCCTTAAATTGTTTGTCATGCTTAACACCAGATGAAGTTGTGGAACGAAAGAAAAGAAACAGAAAACATCAATAAGAAGCAAACAACAAGGAAAGGATTCAGCTGGACTGTAGAACAACATAAGCAGAAAATTGGTGATTGATCATGTTGATCTAGCTGGCGGCCAAAATTATCATCAAAATCTATGTTTAGGTTTTTGGTTTATAAATTTATCTTTAAAATTGGATATTTTTTCATAAAAGGAAAAAACCCTACATTTTCAATTTCAGTAATAATAATAGTATATAACATGGTGCACATATAATTGCAGAGAATAAGATTTGGCAGAGGTGGTGCTCAATAATACAGCTCCAGGCTTCCTAGCTTGATAAAAGAATAAAAGAGGGAGAATAATTTCTTAGTCGCATCCATTATTAGTCTTTGCATTTGATAAGACTAATCCAAACTATTTTGAACCTTTATACTAGTTTTTGAAAATTATTTTCTAAAAACACTAGGAAATCAAAGCTTTTAAGAAATGAGCAATGAATACTAACTAACAAATGGAGAAACTAGGCCATGCAGCAGTTTTGCTCAAGACAGTCAGGAAATTATTATTAGAGAAGTGGATAAAGTCCGTTTTCCTCATGCTAAGACACTATTTTAAATACTTAAAAAAAACTAAATACATGCTTTAGGTAAAAAATACCAGCAGCCGCAGAGTAGAATCTTTGAGAAAACTGAATTTCTAGAAGACAAATTAACAGAATTTAAAAACTGCAAACATTAAAAAATGGTAATAAATTAAAAACTGGTAAGAAATGGTCATAAATAAACAGTAGCTCTAAGGAAAGATTTTTAAAATCATAGACCATGTCTATGTGGTTTAGAAGACTTGAGAATTTTGTGAACGCTTTAGTGAATAAAAAGCTTGCCATTTTAAGACCAGGCCTTCTGAGGGAATTTGTTGCCTACTTGCAACCTTTGGTATCCAAATTTAAAACTTCAATCTAGTGTTTTCAGTGAGCTGGCACCCAAACTACTCGGACATGTAAGTTCCTGTTAACAATATCCCTACTGCTCCTCATGAACGTCAGGTGCTTAACTGCTAGGGGGCATTTACATCTTTAAGCCCTTTCTTATTTATACTGATAGTAGCAAATGTTCTCAACCATGCTCACCAAATTGGTCCTTATGCAGAACACCTCAACAATAACATAATGCTTACAGAATCACTGGGACATTGAAAATTTGGGAATGGGAGATTTGATTTTACAGGAGTGTCTGGCATGTTCTGCAGAAAGCTTCATAATGTGGTGGCTCAAATTCTTGTTCTAATGCTCCTTCACATTGTTAAAACTATTTACATATCAGTGGCAAAAAATTTGGTTAAATGTGTTACTAACACTGGGCAGTTAAGCTTATTTATATGGAAGGCACAGAGGCCAGTCCTTTTATATATATAAAATAGGGTACTATTTTTATGGAACAGGTTGAGATACACAACTTGGAGTGTCTTTAAACACATGCCTCAAATCACGTGTAAGATAGTGAACAATCTAAGTAAAAGTCATAATGTCAAACCAGAAATAGGAATACTTGAGTTTGTGCCAGTAGGGTTTCATTTGACTACATTTGTTACTAGACTATTAAGTGCGTGATCAAAAAATAAGAAGAGCTGATATTTTTATCTCCAACAATGTATTCATTGCACTGAGATCATAGCAGAAAGAACAGTTCCAGCCTCGAGGTGGATGCTTATTTAATTGAGAAAGGTAGGCAGGGTTTCATTTCCTATCTACATTTTCTATGGAGTAAATTTCTCCATACTGTGCACACTGTGTTTTGTAAATCTTACCACAGGGTTATAAATTTTCCTCAATGTTGTTCTGCCTATTCCCATCAATTAGCAATGTAGATTTCACAAGGTGGCAGAGTACATAAGAACGGGATATTGTCACTGAGTCTTAAGCACCTTTGTGTATTTAGCTCTTAAAACTTTAGGATTGTTACATTATGGTTCAAGAAAATGTAGCAAGCATGGCCCATATACGTAAGTGAATATAGCTGTGGTGTGGAGGTGCTGGGAATTGGGAATACGACTGCATCTACAGTCAGAAAAATAAAGAAATAATTGATGGCCATAAACCACTCATGACAGTAATATACAAAGAATTCAAAAATAAAAAGGAAAGGATTACAATTAATAAGGTGACTAGCCTAAATACAATTCCGCCAGAGTTGCTTAACAAACAGTCAGGTCAAAATATGGAACTAAGTAGCAAAAGGAGCAATATGGAAAGAGCTAGAAATCAGTCTTGAGATAAAGAGAGAGGAGGAGCTCTGGACAAACTTTCAGAAAAGGACAAAATGCAAAATTGCAAAGATTAATGGGATCAAAGTGACAAGATAAAACTTGATACATATTTGCTTGCGGTAATTATAAGCTGTTCTCAAGAGTCATTTAGTTTTCCTCTGGTCATTAAGCATTTTAATGTGTTTGTGTGCCTTATTGGTGTTTGAGCTTCCCATGGACTGAAGCTCTCAGACTGTTATTTCTATAGATAATAAAAACCAGTATATATTACTGAAACATTAGCTAGCAACTTTTTCAAGACAGAGTATCTGCCTGGTCATATTAACAAGGAGTTGTACAGCACATAAGGAAATTTTTAAAAAGGTTTTTGTTGTTTGGTTTGTTGATTTTTTCTTTTTTTTTTTTTTTGGTATAAAGAAATTATAAATAAAAGACAGGCTTCTTGAATTCACTATCATCTAAAAAATTAAAATAACCCCCTATTTTCTAAGTATTAGCTGTGAACCAGAAGAAACTGATAGAATAAGAATATTAATCTAACACTACTGAAAAATCTCTGCAATTCAGGAAGGAAAGGAAATTCCAATATGCAGATGTCTCTGATTACACTCTCATTTGCTTTATGCCAATCAGGTTATATTTTCTTCCCTTGGGAAGATTCTTTTGAATCAACTCTTTTTATTAACCATTACTGATGCCTTTAAAGCCACCTGCTCCTTTTGTTTCAGATCACTAGAGAATTGCTCTTCCTTATGGTACCCCTGATCTTTCCACAGTGAAATGGGGGTAGCAGCCTATAACTTGCAGGACTGATTCTTTGTTTAATTTATCGCGGTGGTTTTGCTATTTGGAAACTGAAGATGGGGTCTTTCTTCCATAGAATTAACATCTATTTCTTAAAAGTTCAAAAGCATTAAAAAAGATTAAAACATATTATTTATCTTTTCAAAGACCTTATTTTGCTCTAAGGTAGGCAGAACCTGATTCCAGTGACAATAAATTATAAAGAAATTTTATATGCTGTCATCAGCAATTCTCTCACTTCCCTTCCAAGCCTTTGATACCTTTTACCTGCCTAGTTGAAAGTCTATGCACTGTTTCAGGACAGAATGACCTTCTTCTATCAGGGATTGGGTTTCTGGCACTTGGTATTTTTGTTAAAAGTCATACACATATATATGCACACCCATTTGGAAGTCCTATTTCTGGAATGAGTAAGGGCTGAGATATCAAAAGTGATCTGTGATAGCTGTTTCACTGTCGGACCAGAGGATACCTGTGTCTTCATTGTCCTAATTTCCTCATCCACGCACTGGACATTTGGAGATGCTAGTATTTTCTCCTTCCTAGCAGAAAATGTGTCATGAAATAGTCTTGACATCTTCAAGAAAACAGTCAAACAATAATTTTAAAACGGTGTCTCTGCTTGCCCTATTTATTTCATAGAATCATAGAATCATAGA
>NW_009218415.1:0-11363 GCF_000690835.1 Fulmarus glacialis | reverse complement strand
CACCCAGTGCAGTTGATAAAACCCAAGAATTTGCCTCAAGTTGTACTCATAAAATGTGTCAGGAAATAACAGAAGCCTACATTGCCTTTAATATACATCCATACATGTCCAAAAAACAAAACCACAAAACCAACAAAAACCCAGAACAAAATACTTGCGAAGGAGCTTTCAGAGTATTTCAACATACGTAGCCAGAGTTCCCAGAACACAAATTTTGAAGTTCAATTTCTTTTTTAAACTAGTAAAAAATTAAAGAAAAAATAACGTCCTTATTTTAATAAAATCTATCAAAGAGGAACATCATTAAAGTGTTTTGGTTGTTTCATTGCTTAGACTGTCCAGTACAGTTTATCTACTGTGTGCCAGGCCTCCAAGATGAAGTTCGTTCTCAACTTTCACAAAAAACCACCAAAAAACCCCCAATTTTTTTCAGTACTACATATCTTTTCACAAACCTGTCAGCTAAGCACATAAGACACAGAAAAAAGACACCTCAGGAGAGATGTGAAGAAGCTGGTGTGGAAAACTTGTGAATATATCCTACAATAAATCTAATGCTTACATATCATAGAGCATACACAATTAGGAGTTTTAACAAGGAATTGCAGCTGCAAGATTATTTGTGCTCAGTATTTATCATAGGATGGTATCATGCTCATAAAAGACTATGAAAGGCTTATGAAAGCAAAGCTGTAAATAATTTTTTGCCATCATTTCTTTAACATACAATGACAAAAATTCAGTTTATGTAAATATCAAGATCTATTCTAAATAAAATAGCAGTTTAAAAAGCTCTCTTTTTTAGAGAATTGTTTTTTAAATGTCTCTTACCCCTCTGTTCTGTCAAGTTAACATGGGATTTACTGGAACTCTAATTTATGGAGATGTTTTCACTCAGTGTGTGTGAAGGCATGCATGCAAATACAGACTTGTCATATTAAATCCTAACTGCTAAGCTCAAAAGTGAATTTAGGAAAAAATTAACATACTATCACTGTATTTCTCAACTGATTTTCAAAATCAGATGATGCGTTTTGCTGAGGATAGAGAACACTCCTTTAAGCCTCTGAGGGCAACAAACTATGCTGTGTTGTTTCAAAACTTCAGTCCTATGAAGCATATATTGTTTTTTTTAATTTGTTTCATTCAATCACAGAAGGAAGAAACAGTATGTCACTTCATATTAGAAACATGTTTGGGCCCTAATCTCAAACTGATTACTTCAAGTGCTGAGGGAAAGTTCAGGGAAGAGGTTCTTTACACTAACTGCAGTTAAATTGGGCTCAGCAATTTCATAACATTCCAGCCTCAGAATGAGCAAATTAAGAATGGTTCCCTTTTTATTTCTTCTGCTATGCCTACTATAAATACGTCTAACTATTGTGAAGACTTAAGTTTATTTGCACTGATGCATCTTGGGTTAAGAATGAAAACACAGTAACCCAATTTCAATAAAGCATGTTCCCAGAAGGAACAGCCATTCATCAACCAGCACTGCTATACCTCAGAAATTGTGCTAGATCCCCAGCACATTTTTTTTAAAAAAGCCTTTGGACAGATAATAGCATGTGCCCCTATAGAAAATGCAGATGGAGAACTGGTATCACAACTACCAAAAGAGAAAGAAAAATCCTTCTGTCAGCAGTGGTAACCAGCACAGCTCTCTGTCATGAAACTATTGAAAAGCATGCTGAAACCCAAGGATCCTCTAGCAGCTATTGAACAAGTCTGAATGATCAAGATACTATTACGTATTTGTGAAGTCCTCACTGTTGCACCTGCTGACCAAGGGAATACTGTTTATAATTTTGTTCTAGGCATGTTATCAGTTAATCTCAAAATGCCAGGGAGGTTCTCTGTCTTCTCTCATCCTGAAAGAAAAACAAAGCCTACCTAAATTAAACTCTTCCACTCTGTGAATATTCCTGCAGATTGTTATGGAAAAGAGATAAGTTCTGAAAGACACAGAAACAAATATACTGTAATCACACTAGGACAATGGGTACACCGAGTTTAAATATCTATGTAAGACTTGCAGTTACCAATACGTTTAAGAATGCACTTTAACTGCAAGCCTACATAACGTGTCTAGTTATATATTTAAGTTCTCTCCTTGATTAAGTTAAAAAGGGGCCCTAATCTGTGACTGGTTTCTCTATGTGCAACTTCAATTTAAATAAAATCTGCTAGTTCATATCTTTCTTTGTTCCCTTTCTTTTGCCATATAAAGTATATCTTAAAAAAAAAACAAACGCAAAATTGATTTAGGGTTTCAAGTTCCACCTTTTAAAAAATAGCATTTACATTTTGACAAGCAATAAAAATGCTATCAATCAGAAGCTTACTAGGACACATGAAGCATGTAAATCATAGTCAATCATGGCCTAGAAGTTTTTCAAGTATTTATTCAGTATTCATAAGCAGGCAATTATTGTCACAAGCTTACCTGTATCCAAAATAGCTCTTTTCTAAAATGCATTTTTCTTATTACTTCATTGTGAGGTCTTCTGTGTATGCAGCACCTTAGTTGTGTTCCTGAATTATTATTAATCAAACAAATCATATCTGCCCATGAACAAAAAATAAATTTCCTCTGATGGAGATTGCTGTTTCATTAGTTTGGCTTTCTTTTATACAATGTGTAATCATCCATGTTCTTTCACTGTATGACCCATTGTCAAAATGGTGAATTTAAATCTTGTAATTGTATTGGATTGTAGAAGAAGGTCTGGTTAAGATATTCAGATTTGTCCTATTAGTCCCACTGGTACTGATTTTCCATGAATTGATGACATATTTGTAAGCAATATTAACCGTCCTTCACATTAAATTACACTGTGTAGTCGCTACTGATCTCTTAACATCTATCATCCTTACCAACTATCAAATGATAGAAATCAAATCTAGCATCTATCAAATTAAGACAATGAAGGGTTTTGAGAGAATGCTATCTATTTCTTTCAAAAAATATGAATGTATTGCACTGAGGGCCAAGTAAAATAAGTAGTCTTTGAGAGACAAATGAAAAATTCTAAAACCCTCACAAAGCACTATAGAAAACAGGAAGAATAAAAAATATCAGCTGCTATTTCTCAGAAAAAGAAACTCCTTATCAGAATGGGATTACTTTTAAAACTTGTTAGACTAACGTCTTCAACACACTTACTGATACAGCCTTAAAAGCTATATGATACATCACAACAAGCAGCCTAGAGGTGAACAAGAGACAGAGTGTTTGGATGTGGAGCTCTCATCCCCAGTACTAACAGGAAGCTAAAGAAAGTCATGAAAAGCCACGTATCACCAGTGTTGTGGTCACCTGTGGGTTCTTTCCTGAAATCTTTTACTGGATCTTGTTAGGTGTCTTGCTCTGTCAAGAAGGTCAAGCTTGGAAGTGCTGCTGACTGATGCTGATCCTGTCATCTCCCCTTCCTCAGAAAGACAATCATATTGCTGTTGCTTTACATAAGTTAAAGAACAAATGAGCCCCCCTTCCTGTAGACACAGTTGCAGTCCTGTCAGTGACTTTCCAGAGCTCTCCAGATAAAAGAAATTGCAGGTTGTTCACAGTAGTGATGATGGGAAGGAGGCTGAACTGGAGTTACAATTGTTTTTCTCTTAGATGTGTTGGGTTTGACTTTCTAGTGATTGGATGTCCATATAAAGGCCATGTGTGTTACGGTGTTAAAATGAAGCCATTGTATGTTTTTAAATCTGATACTTACAACCTGAGCTTATCTAATGTTACTATTTTATTTTTAAAACTGTAATAAATGCAAATACGCATTTTTAGAAGCTTTAAGGATCAATAAATTATCAAAAAGATGAAAACAAGTGATGCAAGGGTTTGCCTTGTTTCATCAAATTATCCTTAAATAACCATGGGTGGATTGAAGACATCTTATAACATATCCACATATTCAGGCTAGACTTTTGCTATGGTAATATTCTCCACTACAAATAGAATTCTATTGTATTTCCCTTTCACTGGAAACAGACCAGCCCTGGAAACTGTCAGTATATGAAGGGGATTCTTCTCTATAGAGAGTGATGGTAGATATACATACAAAATATATTGCAAAATATATTTGGGACATGGGAATCTTCTGAAGCACCTGTAAAGGTCAGGAATTCAAATCTGCTCTCTGTGGTGGAGGGAACAATTTAGTCTTTCTGCAATTTTGGAACAATGTTTTCTAAGAAATTAATTTTTTCTCTGAAATGTCTCAAAAAGAAAATAATATGCAGTAACAAAGCAGAAACCAATTTTTTACTTCTGATCTCATCAGAAGCATCCTCAAAACCTAATTTAACTACAGCTAGGCTAGTCTCTATAGCAGACACTCATGGAGTCTACTTCATTAGCAAAATCTTGTTTTTGCAAAGCCCACCATGATTTCTAAACTAACTCTTTTTTCCCCCCAATTTATGAATATCCTGGTTGTCCATAATTTATTGCCTTAATAATTCATCATATTGCTTTAAATCCTGTGAAACAGGATTTAAACCTGACTACCTGGAGCAACATATGCAATTGTCCTGTATGTATAGTACAGGACAATTGCCATATGTGTAGTACATAGCCAAATGGATAGTACTTTTATTGCTGTTGCAGTAAAAGCCTTTCTAAAGTGGACTAAACCAACTGAAGAGAAAAAGTAGCTAGCTGCTGCATACCTTCTAACCATTTATTATATGAGTAAAAGAATACTTCTACCTCTCATTTACAACTACTTCAACCTCAAGGATTCTTTAAAAACAAAACAGAACAAAACACCAAAAACAACCTTTTATTTGCATAGGAACAAACCAACACATTGCAAAACACTGTGATAAATTTATGCCTGTGAAACAAAAAAAAAAACCCCAAGTTCTGATTTTTACTGTTCCCTCAAAGACCTTTTCTCTGCTTCCTATCACAAAACATTGCAAATGTATTTTTATGGCAATCCTCTCCTTTGCCTAATGCTACAGATTCTCCCACAGTTCATTGTTCTGTAGACTGAACACTACGCCCAGTGGCAATAAGCTGCCTGATGATTTATGTTGGCAACAAGAAGGGATGTCAGAAAGATGGTCAGGGTGAGGTTTTCAGTTTCTCTCACAAACATCAGGGGTCAAAATGCCACTGCCCCAGTAAACAACAATGCTTTGTCCTTTTACCTTTAATTAGTCATGATCATACTGGTGTGTTATTCAAAATTCTACATAAACTTCTGTTGTACTGTTGTGTGGACAGACCATCACAAGGTGGTAGTCATCTGCACGTATTATGCCTACACATATACCTAGGAAACAAAAGTACACCTAATACAAGTGCTTGACAACTGAAGTCTGTTAAAACAATGACACATTCACAAGAATATTGAAAGCAGGTAAAAAAGAATGGGTTATTGATTAGCTTGTACAAATTTTGTATTTGAGAGCTATACCTGTCAAATCCTGTAATAGAAAACAACGAAGAAAAAGTGCGTCAAAGAATCATTATGCATTTTTTATAGTTCATAACTGAACTGATGTTGTGAAAGCTGGCATGAGACGTGAAATGCAAAGTGTTGGTAACAAAGCTGTGAGATGAGACTATTTTGGTGAAGTTTGGGGGTTTTTTTCTAATATTTTTTGCTAAAACCCTTAAATACTTGAAGAACAGCTATTTAACACAAATGACAAAAACGCTTTTAGTAATTAGTATGTTTATATTGTGCTTGCAGGGAAGGAATAACATTTTACAATAATTTCCTTGTGAGAGAGTAATTTTTCACGCTGCAATTCCAGCTCCATCACAGATTTAATAGATATGCTTGTAATTGTTAAAAACATAACTCTTACTAATAGTGAATTTACCACTGAAACATAGAAAGGCGAAACACCAGACATTTACACAGATGTAATGTGTAAGTTAGAAGGTGAAATGTACTATACATATTCCCTACTCTGAATGGATGCTAGGGGCTATAACAACCTTCCCTAATCCCAGTGGGTTTTTCACCATATATGTGTGGCTTGCAAAGATTTTAGGACATGAAATCTTTCACAAAACCATGAATTTAATTGTCACAGTTCCGATGCTTTTCTGAGTCCTTAGTAGCCCCCACAGGCAGCCCACTGAAATTTCAAGCCTCCAACCATAACCTTTTCTAAGCTCTCTCCCACCAGACAGAGGATTTGGATTACAATTCACTTTTACTACTGCAGCAAACCTGACACTAGTTCAGCATTTGCAATTCTCGACTGCGTGAGAGACAACACTGTTGACTGGTAATAATAACCCAATCGACTTTCCCAGAATAGAGCACCAGCTATTCAGGACAAGCCTAGGACAGAGAAAACATATAAATCAATCTACATGTTCTTCAACGTTTAGCTAGTAGTACCCACTGGCTGCTTATAATTCTGTCAGGCCTAGAAAAAACAGCAAATAACACACTCTCTGTTCCCATCAGTGTGTTTTCGTTTCATGTCATTTCTTGGCTTAATATCCTCACTTTTACCAGACTATTTTATGCAATGCTTCAGTCTTAATTTCAAAGCTTTCTTTACCTGGTTCACCAGGTAGCATCAGGGGTAGAGTCCCTCTAGAGTTTATCAGTTTGGGATTTCAATTAGTTACGTCCATCATCTTTTCCACACAATGATTTTACTGTTTTTGCAGGAGCTCACCCAAAGGAACCAGGATCTCCAGTCCATCCAAATCTTTAAAAACCTGATACAGTAGACTCGAAGATATAATCATCCCTATTACATTGATACAAATGTTGTTATGGAATGTGCACATACACTTTAATTGTTTCTAGAATGTCACTTCAATTATTCTCTGCTTGGACACTAAGCCAGCCCTGAGATGGATAGGATCTGATCTTCTTTTTCAAAATAAGATGACACATGCACAAGTCCAGATTTAAAATTTTAGTTTTACTGGGGAGAAGCCTACTCCACAAACAAACAGAACAGATTTCTTTCAAGTAAGTTTAAATAATTTCTTGATTCACATACTCCTGCTCTTCTACACAGTTTAAAAACATCTAGGATAGTATCAGTATCAGGTGAGCAGATGGGGAGAGAGAAGGGAGGGAGGGTGAGAGATGGGGGGAGCAAAGGAGAGCAAAAGAAAGGAGGGAGAGAAAGAGAGAAGCCACAATTCCCACAAAACAAATACAGAAGTCTGATACTTTACAGTAAACATATACAAGACAAACTGTTTGTAATAGTGGAACAAAGAAGCAGGCTTCCAAGTTTATATTAATTGGCATGGCAATTAATAAGACATATAGCACATGGTAAAATCAGTTCTGCCATCTGTGTCAACTGTCCCCAAATGGAAGGAATGCATGTTTGCCATGTTCACGAGCATTGAGATTGCTACTCCATGACAAGTCTTATTTTATTAGCTCCCATTAGTTCCAATGCTAAAATTCTATCACCATTTCTATTTAAAACTTCTCATAACAATACCAAAAACTCCAAATAAAAATAACAAAAACACATAGTGCTGGAATTTGTGGCTAACCTTATTGCCTTCAGGGCAATTGATATCCTATCTTGTGTTTGTAAACAGATTTTCATAATTATTTACAAATTATTACATTTGTTTAAAATGCTGCATATAATGTAAGTTATACTGTAAGAGTGGCAGAAGTACAGAGTGGCTTCTCTGAAGCATATTTAAGACCTGAGACAGAAAAAAGTGTAATACATTTCAATTTAAGAAGAACATCAAGACCACAATAGCAAAAAAAAAAAAATAATCTTGTTTCTCTTTTAAATTCCTAAATAATTACAGGGTTTTTTATATAGGCTTCTCTTCTCTGCATCTTCAAATATCCTGTACTGATAATGCCTCCAGCCAAAGGGAGCAGTTATATCCAGTACAATCAGTTACACTACTTTATAAACAGTAATCTGAATTATTTCCAATCACCAAGATCAAACTGTTTGGCTTGAAATTCACATGCGCCCTCTCCTTGCTTGATGGTGAGCCACAGGAAAATGGCTGGTGTCCACCTTCAAGGAAGTCTAGAGTTCTCTCCACAGCTGCAGGTTGGCACAGCGATGTATGTACACAGAGTCCTCCTGTCATCACTATGAACTGCTCCTCTTCCACATCCTTTGCTTATGGCATTGGGTGTGCATATATACATACAGATGTGTATATGTTCTTTTGTAAATCCACGTCTGTCTTTTCCATGATAGTTGTGTTATCTCAGTAATACTAGTTATTTGGAGACAGATTTATTAAGATTTTCACGGTAGCCTCTGTATCTCAGGAATCATGAGGCAATTGATTTTCCTACTGCATTTATTAGTGTGATAGCGAGAGCTTCACATAAAACTCCCTCACACTGCGAGCAAAACAAACCTCTGGCACAAGAGAGATGATCTAGTTTCATGAGTGAAAAGCTACTTTATGGGAGCTGCTGTAGAACTTCCCACTTAATGAGTCACACAGCAGTCACAGGGACTTGTCATAGAATTTACTTCTACAAACACCGAAGGACAACTGTCTTGAAATCAGACATGTTAAATGCACTACATCTTCTCTTCAAAAGCAGTTATGTTCTGTAACACCTACACATCCAGAATAAATTAGCTTTCTTATTCAGTGGTATCAACAATGGTAAGCCTCAGAGAAAAAGTGAGAAAAATTAATGCTAGCCTCTGCCAAAATACTTATTAAATAGACTTCCTTACAGATGCTTCCCTTGTTGAAAGGCTGTTCAGTGCCATACAAAATAAGGAATAACACATAGTCTCTAATAAAGTATTTATGCCACTGAGCAATAATTCGGAAGTTGCCCTTAATTTTTACTTACTGTTCATTCAAGCAATGTTCAACAATACTAAATAAAGGAGGAAAACACATTATCTGCTAAACTTTCATCTGCACAAAGCTACCGCTGAACACCTTAGAAGAATCTAATCTAAGGTCAAAAAGGTGACTCTGCTATTACATATTTAACTGCTGACCATCCCATCGAGACTGTCAATAAAAGGATCTAATAGCGTCAGCTGTGACAATGTTTTTGTGTAGCAGGCATCTGCCCATTACCAGCTGGATAGAAAACCTCAACTCATTTCATACATGCAACTGAAGAGCTGTCATCTGGTAACAAATTTTTATTACTACCAGGAGTGTATTTGAATTCAAAGTAATGACCTGGAAGTACAAAATTCCATATTCTGTAATCCCACAAGCCATGCAATTCTCCCTCTTAAATTACTATTGAATATCTATATAGCTTTCTCTGCTGTTCCTGTTTTAATATAATGCTATAAACAAACCTCCTTAGTGAATCATGGGAAGGTCATGGGAAGATTTACAGTTCTTTTTCGCAGGACTGCAGGTGAATTTATTTTACCCAATATATCCATTTAGATCTATTTTGCCCAGGACATTATTCTTAAAAGACAACTTAGCAAATTCTGCAGCATCAGATAGAAGTCACACTAAGTGGTGCAAAGATGACAAGGTGTCCTGCATGACCTTAATCAGAAGTTTAAGTGCAGGATAAAAGTGAGAACTGAACCTAGAGCCACTATCACAACTGCCTTTTTTAAATGTCAAGGAGACAAATGTTGCTGCTCAGGCCTGTTTCTTCACCAGATTGACACCCGAGTCTTCCAGATTTCATTCAGGAGAAAGAGCATTGGAGCAACACACTGAAACAAAGCAGTGTGACTCACCAAAACCTCAATGTACTATCTGAGAAAGCTTTAGGCACCCTGTAATGACAATGGACAATGTCATTAACGTGAATGGTATATGAATTTTTATAGATAGGTATAGTACATTGCGTGTTACTGAACATGGGGTAGATTCATCCTAAATCAAGGCATCCTGGTCAAGGGCACTGGCCTTCACATGCCCTACCCTTCTGTTTATATACATACCAACCCCCCGTTTGCGTTTTCTTTCATGCCTGGTGTCTCGTGTACACATGCATGGTGTCTCGTGTACACATGCATGGCTCTATCATAAATCTCACTAACTAACTAGAATTTCCAAATTATTTAACCCATCTCAAATCCCTGTATACTAGCTGTGAGTTAATAAAGTAACCTGTTTTTATAAAGCATTTCTTCTAAATATTTGGCCTCTGGCTTTACAGTTATGGACAAAACATCTAATAATGCAACTCTTCTTTCCACATACACTCAAGCACATAACTGAGCTGATTAGCTTTCAACATTATAAAATCAAACTGCTGGAAGTTTCAACTTCTTATTTTGTAAATAAAAACAAGTTGCAGAAAGAGAACATTAATTTTGGCACCATATCAACCCAATTAAACCTCCATTTCATTAGAGTTCAGAAAGCAGCCAAAAATAATCTAATTGAACTATATCAAAGTTGGACTTACTTTTCTGTGGTGGTGTGAAGGACATTAAAATAGTTTTAAAATATCCAGATAACTAAAGATTAAAAAGCAGAACTTTACAACCTAGGCTGAGATAATCAGCAAACACAGAAACACCAAGCTTGAAGAATACCCCTCCTCAGTGGTTATGTGGAGGCAAGAGTGGAGGAAATCATTGACTTGCAGTCGGTTTCAAGAATGGCAGAAGGTAAAGAAGAACTCTTCGGGCAGCCACAAACATCACTTTAATGAAGAGAGATGCAGGACCCTTCAGCCTCTGTGAGGATAAGCCAGTGGCTAGAACAACTATAAACTCTCACTGACTTCTAAACTTCTAGAGGACTTTAAATATGGATGGAGAATGGTCCTTCTGGAACATAACAGCAAAACACAAATTTTACGTGTATTCATAAAGTGAATCCAACTTTTGGAGCTGCTGGTAATTGAAACGAAGAGAAAAGAATCGTGAAAGCAAGGAAGACACATGGATGAAATAAAACTGACTTATCTGACCGTTTTGATCATTATCCAGAAGCTGGAAAACAAAACTGCCAATGACTCTCAACAGATACACTAGTATGCTAATAAGATCTGGCAAAGAGACGTTTTCTTGGGGAATGCAAGTAGGCAGCAAATAGGTAAGAGAGGACACAGGGAGGCTGCCGAAACTTCAGGGGACAAAAAAATATTGGACCAGAATAAAGCACTATTTGGGAGGAAAATAGAGGGTTTTATTCAGAAAAGATTAGCTGAATCTTTTAGTTGATCAACTAAATCTACCAGCAGAAGCAATGCAAACTGTGACACAGTTCTGTTCTGAGTGCAATATTAATATTTTAGATGAAAGGTTGTCTATTCAACATTAATATAAAAGCCTTAGTAATTATATCGCTTTGATTTGTAACAACAGATGATCACCTGCAAAGGAGGTTTAACCTTTTTCACTTCTCTCTGGTAATATAAGGACCTGAAATGTACTGCAGTAACCTTCTTTTATTTCATATATAT
>NW_009218414.1:0-10025 GCF_000690835.1 Fulmarus glacialis | reverse complement strand
CAGATCAACACTCCTGCCTAACTTGGTGTTGTCTGTCTTGTTGTCTCTATCCAAGCATGAGAGTTGGACCAGATGACCTCCCTTCCAAACTGAACCATTCTGCAATTGACTCTGTGATTCTGTGATTCTGTGAATGTTTACGTAACTTGGCCAAGGAACAAGCATCACACATCCTCATTAACAAGGAAGCAAGAAAAATGCATGAAATATACAAGTATTTTTGATTAGTTATTATCTTGCCATTACACTTTAAATGGTTAACCTTTACATACTTGAACTTAAGCAATTAACGTACCACGGCAAAGTTCCTGTCATGCCTCCAGTAATTCATCCCCACATATCCTCACAGAGGTGTCAGTATGGATATTGTGTCATTTTATGTTCTCTCAAGAAAAACACCATTCTGGAATTCAGTTGTGTCTCGTATGCATGTGTGTGCATATATATTTTCTCTTTCTGAAGTGAATATGAGATTCCTTAGATTTGCTTCATGCATTATTACATTTTTTCCCTCAAGCATATACTATAGTTGGTAAACACTTTGGCAAAACTCCTTCTAAACCTGAAAAAGAAAATGTGCTGCACTTTTAGAAATGTCTATGATTTTCTTCCTACGCTAAGTACTCTGATTTTCTTTTATGCTTTTACCATATATCAGTAACACAGCCTAGTTCTGTCATGTAGTTATCCAGTCTCTCTCTTTCCTTTTTTAGCGCAAACTAGTTGCTTTTTCTTTTCTCTCTCATCTCATTAATAACCTCATATGCTGGCCACTGGAGGTAAAGCCATTAGCCTAAATCAGTCCTCATTGATTAAACTGTTAAAAATTCCTCAGAAAGTTATATGAACAAGCAAAACTTCTAAATCAATAAAATAATGCATTAGATTATTAAACAAGATGCTTACATTCAAATGTTATTTTGAGCGTTGCAATTGCTGAACTGCAAGAACGTAGAGAATGTGAAGAGGACTATTCACCTCACTGGACAATCAGGAAAAAGAATTCTCTTAGGAAGCTTATGGATTATGATAACATTGAAGCGTGGTTACAATATTCAGATCTGGCTCTTTAGTTTATTATTAATGTAAGTCTGCATTTTAGCATTCAAGAGCGCCTTTCCAGTATGCCTGCCTGGTTAACTGATAGATAACCTTTGATCTGGTAAGAGCTGAAATTCCTTTTTGCTTTCTTGGATGACTCAACATGTATCTTTCAGTATAAGGTGTCTCCAGTTACTGAACCATTCATTTTATGCCAACATTAATTAAGATACTGTATACAAATATATGTTCAGAAGAAATGCTTTTAGCTCATTATTAGCTTTTCACTGACAGTAGACATAGCAATAGCTACCCTAAGAGTGATAATTTTTCTTCTAAAGATATAAGACAATTCAGCACAAAGGTAGGATGCAGCTTTTCTCTCCTGGTCTATAAAATTCCATACCTCAGTCTCTGTTTATATTTGCATAGTGTAGGAAGGTTGGTACAGGAAGTGCTAAGATCATTACTGATGCACTAAATCACCCACTGTCAGAGAGTGTATGGCTGCTCAGTGAAGCTAACAAGACAATTCAAAGATGTTCATGATCCTCACCCTGACTTGCCTGGACCTCAGCCCATCCTCATCCCTGGGGAGATGCCTGATTCACTGAGCTGGAGCTGCGCTCAGCTGGCCCTCTGGCCTTCCCTGCTCCATGGCTGCCCCATGGGGAGCCCCCACTGCCCTTGCCCCAAGGAAGCAGATGGACCCTTTTGCAACCCAACGCAAATGCAATCATCAACACCACAAATATGCTAACTGCTTATGTGCTGATGTTTAACATATTTATAAGCCTTTCTACACGTGCTCTTCAGCACATGACCTACTAAATTATTCCAAGTACTAATTCATTCATCTTCTTCATAGGGATGTCATATCATATGATATGACATACTGATATTTACAGATATGGATAGAGAAACAAAATTGGGCTAGATCGACAAGTAGAGTTGAGGGCCTATATTTCAAATCTATGTCCTCAAAATTGAGGTACAGCTACTCTTGTCTCTTTGAAGGCCAGAGCTTTCCCACATATTGGTCTTTTCACCCACTAATGTTCACCTAAATGTTTCCATTTTGCCACTGTATCAGCCTACTTTCTGACAGTGCTGGGGGATCGTGTGCCTAAGCCTTACCAGAAATCAAAATGTGTCATTTTCTCAGACTCCTGCAAAGCCAATCTAATAATCTCAGATCCACTAAAATATGCCTGGAAGATCTGGACAGCTCACATCTGCACAGCCCACAGTCAGGCAGGGTGACAGTGATGCCATTACCTGTCCTTCATCCAGGATTGAAGGACAACCATGGTATAAATTCCAGCTATTCCTAAAGGAACCTGAATGAAAATGTCCCAACTCCAAGATAATGTCTTAATTACTCAGTTATCATGTATTTTTGAGTGGGTCTTTCTCAAATTTCTCCTCGTTTGGCTAATCCCCATGCATGAATAAAAACTAGTCTTTGGGCTCTGAACAATATTAAAAACTGAGGATAACAAATTGAATAAATTCCCCTTGTGGAATTCACACAAAGTGACTTGTCTACACCCACTCAGAAAAAGCTGTAACTTTTAAAAAATAAAATAAGATCCTCTGAATAACATAGCAGAAAATTCTCTCTCTGGATTTCATTTCTAGCTGGTGGTAGGACCAATCATCTCATATTTATGAAACTATTCATGCGTGCTTTCATTCACGGTAGCCTTCATCTTTCATTTGCTTAAATGCCTTTTCTCATCTGCTGTGAAGGAGATTAAACTAGTCTCCCTTCTTCCATTTCATCTCATTTGAAGGCAAGTAATTCTTCAGTCTTCCAGATCACCGCCCGAAAGCAATTCCCATGGCAGCAGATGACACCTGTGATATTAAGGTCGTTTCCTTGTACTTGGTTTGTTTGGAGATGTTTCCTCTAAGGCAATTATTTTCCTTAGTGAATTTTATAAGTAAATTTCTTCCTTATTAGGCCCTTAATTCCAGACACTGTATATATACTACATGGGGAAGAGTTTCCATAAAGAGCTCTTACAGGTATTTTACATCACTGAGCCCCGTTCTTTGTACTGGTGGTTTCTGGTTTTACAGGTAGTGACAAAAGGACTTCTGAATTGCTGGAGCACTACAAAGACTTTTTTAAAATAAATAAAGAATATGAATAATTTCTCCTTCCCCCACCCCATGGAGGTTTTGTTCTGTCTTCACCTTGTGATTTGACGTTGACTCTACTAAAGTGTTTTAGCTTCTTTGAAACACAAAAAAATAAAACCTAGGAGATCAGCTTGGTAGAAGTACATTTTTTTGCAAATTGAAATACAGAAGCTACTTTCCTACACAGAACATTATGATGTTCTCATTTATTGCTGAAAAAGTAATAAAGACAAGGTATTTTTGGTTAAGATAGAATGTTTGCATTGCTAACTAGTTCTGCTTTACATCTAGTATTGTTATAATAAAATTAAAGTAATAGTTAGGCTGATATAAAGCTGATGAAAGTGATTTGTACAGCCACTAAGAGATTACTGCATTAACCTACATAGTTATACCCTGCTCAAAAATGAACATCTAAATTAAAAAAAGGTTTACTGAATCTCTCCTCAGAGGACAGGCTTCTGTACCCTATTGCACCTCATGTTGTTCCAGTTCATGGTACAGATAAACTGTTCTGCTTTAATACGAAAAAGTTAATTACACTTCTTGATTTCTGCATACATAAGCTGCTGCTTTACTACGTTGTTTATAGTACCATTGACTGGCGACTTATCAGCAAAGTTAATAAGTATTAATTGTCCCTAGTTAGTCTCCATCTAATCTAATTGTCAACAGACTCAAGACTCCCTGTTTGCATCAGTGACAGACGGTGCGGTAAAGAGGCTACTGCACACACAATCATGCTTGTGTTTACCAGAGTACTTGGTAGTTTTGGTAATTGGTAGTGAAAAATATTCTATCTCTTTAAACAGATGTGAGGATCTATATTCTTTACATGAAAGAATGAACCAGATTTATTTTATCCATATTTATTTTAAAAATATTTATTTTTATATTTATCTATTTACGTCTACATAAGCAGTCTGATTAATTTGACATGCTAATATAAAAATATTTCAAGTTTACTTAACTTGGTCCTGACAGAAAACAGAGCCTTCAAAACTGGTCATCTTTCAAGTTTTCTGCAACATAATCAAACTTTTTGGTAGACATGAAATGTTTGGAACAACAAAACTGAATGCAGGAATGTGGAAGTAGATTGTCAAACCAGCTCAGTCATTTTCCCCCTCAATTTTTATGTGGCCAGCAGATTTTGAATCCTTCTTTAATTTAGTATTTTACATCAGTTTTGATTATCTTTATTTCTATCCTTGGACTATTATTAACGAAAAGGGGGATTTTTGTTAGAAATCTAATCTTCCTGTTACATTAATCAAAGAAGATTTTATTTCTTGCACTCCCCCTGCCCTCCAATCATAGGTATTTCAGGTTTACATTGAGAATTGCCCACTAGCATTGCACAATTTACCAAATTTTTTTCTTTTTTTGATGTAATAAATGCATAGCTACCTCTTGTCACTATTAATTCATGTGGAAATATGTATGAAACCTTAATTTATGAAATTTATCTTTCCTCTTCTAGTGAACACTTTATATAGCTTAGCAATGCTTCCTGTTGCTTTTCAGTAATGCTGGGGTCAAAATTGCACTTGAGATGCCATTTCCTCTACATGACCTCTATTGTTAAATCAAAATACTGGTCACTAAGCAGTCTTCACACAGTACCAAATAGCTAAAATCAAGAAATGCAGACATGCAAGGTGTTTATAACTACACTTCCTTCTCTGGATGGATTAACTCTAATTACACTCAAAGGAGTTTTTGGCCAGCTCATGACTGCATAATGACTTCCAAGTTTATATGGCTTCATATTATTAGAAAATTTCATTATTACAGTGAATTTTGTACATGTAATAAAGAAATGGCATTAAGAAAATAAAGCAGCTCAGTTGTACTTTATACGGAGTATTTTACACTTTTCATGCCAATGTACTGAATTTCCAATATGCTGCCAGTTTTGTCTATTGATCAACTATCTGATTTTTTTTACACGAGTATATAAAGATTGCTTTTATAGGCTTTTCAGTCCATCGCTTATCAACAGAGTTATCTTTAAAGCATGGAAAAAGCTGTAAGGTATGCTAGAGGACATAGTACATTACAACAGTGCATCCTATATGAAAATGATTGATTTATATCATGTTTTCAGGTAAGACCACAATATGCTGTCTTTGAAAAGCATAAGTGTTGCTGCTACCCCTGAAAATTTAGCTTATTTCTGGATTTGCCTCAATTGCACAATGAAAAGCATATATTCAAGAAATACAGAGCCATAACTTAATTCTACATACTTGATGGTTTTTCCCCTTTTCTTGCTGCCATACCAATGAAAGAATCAATATTTAATAGATTTCACCACAGTAGTCAATTCCAGGGAAATACTATGGTACCAGCTCATATATAAAAGGCAATTAAGGCACAGTAAATAAAAAGTCTCTCTAAAGACAACCACTTATAAAGTGAGAAACAAGCCAAATATTTACAAAAGGTTTATTGGTTTCTCTAGCCTAATTAAAAATACACTTTTCACCTAGACTCCAGACTTCTTTGGAGGAAAATAGTTGATAGTTGACTTATTTAGCTAATCTAGCTTCTTGTATGATGATAACTTCAGACTTCAAAGCTTGTGCATGAGAGAAACTACCTAATAATTTGTTAGAGAAAATAGCTGAAGGCTATAATAATGCAGAATGCCCAAAGTGCTGCTTGAAACTTATCAGAAAGATTGAAAATGCTCTTATTTCTACAGTCCCTTCAGCATACCTATAGATCCAAACTTTAAGTTGAAGTTTATCATGGACATTCTTCATGCGCTTGAAGAGACAAACATATGTCCACATATATCTGCATGTTTTCACCTTTATAATGGTTGTCAGCTCAGTAAAATACAATCTTACAACATCACAATGTAGACAATACATGATTAGTTAATTTTCCATTTATTCCTTGGAAATATTAGTTGCAAAAGTACAATACTTCTGGCTGTTCTATAACTCTGAAACTTTCCATAAGACTCTGAAAGACTTCTGCTTCGACCTCAATTCGGCTTCCTATTTTTAGCTTCTCTGACTTCATCTGCAGATAAAAGCAAAATTCCTGTTTCTTGGAGAGCTCCATATTTAATAATTTATTCTTTTTTTCTTTAAATCATGAAATTAAATCTCATCTTCCAAATTACAGCAATAGTTTGTTGTCTATGGAATGGAAATCATGAACACATAAAGCACTGATCGAGAATGTTGTTTTGATTTCAATTTAGGTAAACTATTATTATCTCAACAAAGCACAGATATTGAATTAGTTACTTTCAAGGCTGGTTGAAATTGAATAGACCCCAGAAAATATTTGGATTTAGATCAAACTATGTATTTCTCTAACAATATTATTCTATAAAAATATTTCAATCAGCTCTATATACTTCCTCTGAAAATAGATGTATTATATGAATATTATAATCCGATCATTCACATTGCAGGTTCTGAAAACTTGCTTTATAATACCTTAATACTATGGGTAACTTAAATTACGGCTTAATATTAGGTACTATTACTTAGTGTTTTCTATGCAATTTTACTTCCTATGTCCAGTAACCATGCAGTTTTATTTGAATTATATTCAAATAAGTGAATTGAAAAGAATTACACTATGGAGATATCAAACAGTATCTGGTACAGTATTTAAGAGAAATTCCTTGTCTTTCAATCTATCCTCAAGCTCTTGAAACAATCTTCTTCCCAATCCAATTTTTTATGTGGCCCACTTTGGTCAAATTGTAACTTGACTGAAATTCTAGTAATAGAGAATGAGCTGTCCATGATATGTCCATTTTGAGCTGTCCTCAAAAAAGTGGAAGGTGAACAGATTAAAATTGTCCTTTGCTGTTCCATAAATTAGAACAATTACTATCTTCTGACTTAAAGATACAGACAGAACACTATTCTGCTTGTGGACTGAATCTAGGATTTCAATGAAAGGCTCTCAGAGGAAATTCAGCTGTTAAAATGAAAGCTGAAATTGCATTTAAGACTATTAGTTAAAAGAGAATACAAAAACTAACCTGTCAGAAAACACTCAGAATTCAGTCTTAAGAAATTACCAGTATCCACTGTTAAGTAGAGGTCATGCCCAAGAAAAAAGTGAGTTTGATTGTGTGGAGTGCCAGACAGACTTCTTATAGCATATGTACTGAGCAAACTCAGAGAGTCCAGTCCCACCACGTACAAACCTAGATTTATATAAAGTTTTCATTTATGCTTTTGCAAACATATCTTGCAGTTCTTTTCTCCATCTTTGTTGTGGTTTAACCCCGGCCAGCAACTAAACACCACACAGCCTCTCACTCACTCCCCCCAGAGGGATGGAGGAGAGAATCAGAAGGGTAAAAGTGAGAAAGCTAGTGGGTTGAGATAAAGACACCTAAGAATAGCTAAAGCAAAAGCCGCGCACGCAAGCAAAGCAAAACAAGGAATTCATTCACTCCTTCCTGTTGATATGCAGGTGTTCAGCCATCGCCAGGAAAGCAGGTCTCTGTCACGCGTAACGGTTACTTGGGAATACAAACACCTTCACTCTGAACATCCCCCCTTCCTTCTTCTTCCCTCAGCCTTATATGCTAAGCATGACGCCATAGGTATGGAATATCCCTTTGGTCAGTTGCGGTCAGCTGTCCTGGCTGTGTCCACTCCCAGCTTCTTGTGCACTCCCAGCCTACTCGCTGGTGGGGTGGTGTGAGAAGCAGAAAAGGCCTTGACTCTGTGTAAGCACTGCTCAGCAATAATGAAAACATCCCTGTATTATCAACACTTTTTCAGCACAAATCCAGAACATAGCCCCATACTACCTTCTATGAAGAAAGTTAACTCTATCCCAGCCAAAACTAGCACAATCTCTCAAGTAACTGAATGAGAAACAGAAATAAAAGCTTTTTTTTTCATACCCAGCTGCTTTACATTCCTCAAGAGCCACAAAAAATTTGCAGTAGAGAATTGCCTCATCTGGTCTTTGCAACAGTAGGACTTATGAGTCCTTTAAATTTCAAAAATGATGTCCACTTAACAACTGTTCTCCATGAACAACATAAAACCAATGGTCCTGCACCAATATGGAAAAACATAGCCATTCATCATTACCTGCTTTTCACTATTCTCTGTAGTCAGAAAATTTGCAGTGCCTCTGTTCCATTCTTACAGTTTTGTCTTTCCAAGGTTCTTATGGGGGTTTTGTTATTGTTCTTTTAAAAACAAGCAAGTGATATACAGATTTTTTATTATTATTTTTATTTAACTGTCAATGACTACCTGAGAGGGAGCATTTTTAAAGCATTTGATTTTGCTGGGCACTCATCATACAAACAGCAGATAACACAGCTGTATAGAAACCAAGCTTGTCTCCCCTTCAACTGTGGAGCACAATGAGAATGCCAGATGACCTATTTACAAGTTTAATAGATGTGTTTTCATGAATAGATGGTAATGGTAACTATAATACTTCTTGCATAATAAAGAGATTTTTAAAAAGATGTTTCATGCCAAATCAACAGGGATTTAATGAGATAATATAAACAAACCATTCAGCATACCATATATTATTTACAATATTCTATGAACTGGTATTTGGTGCTTTAGCAAACATTAAAAAAATACATTCAGAAAAGAATAAACTTCATTAAAATATTATTAGATGCAGCATTTAATGCCAAGGGAAGATAACTTTCAGATCAACATCCACTATAAGTAGGTGAACTGGGTACTGACTGCAGGAAAACCCCACACTAATAAAAACCCCTTCACTTCTGTCAAGTAGCTAAGAAGTATTTCTGCTGAAGTCTACCTTTTCACTCTTTCATAAGACGGAGTTAGTGAAAAATGGGTCTTCTGAGAAGTCTCTGTATTGTCATATGGTAAACATAGGCTTTGCTGTATGTAGTGTGTACAGGGCAGATTTTCCAAGGAGTACCTTTTATATTCCTTGGTTTCTAAAAGAAAGTCCCACCTGCTCGCTACCTGTGAATGTATGCTGCATGGCTTCTAAATCCAATTAATTTCAAAAGACAAATATACAAAACCTTGAAACAAAGTTTACACCTAGAAGAAAGTCTGAATGGATGCAGAGGGATACAACCTACCTACCCATTGAGCAGTAATTTTTATTTGTACTTTCTACTGCTATTTTGGTCAGAATTCCACCTGTTCATTTTCACATCAACACACAGTAACGGTAATCCCCACATGGGTAAAATTGTAATGATATATGACCTGTAATTTGGAAAAAAAAAAAAATCTAGTGATCAACTGGTGTGGTGTCTAACAAACTGTGTGGATTAGTTTAAGAAGAGGTTAAGTCTGTGCTGTGTACCTATTGTACATATCATCTTATATACATATTACATTCTGTCAGTAAAAGAAAGAAGCAGAAGAAGCCTCAGATCACAAATTCTAGAAAAAGAAAGAGGGGATATTAGGACATTTGCTCACATGTATGTCTCAGCATTAGAAAATTACATTAGAAAATAAAAGTTTCTCTTATTTAGCAATAGTTTAGCCCTGTCATATGAAAATAAATTTTAATTCTGAGATTTCAGAAGTGCTAGGTGATGCTTTTAAGACCTAGTATTATGCCATGGCAATGAAATGCTATGAATTTGGATCTGTCTCAGAAACTTCAATTCCTTGCAGAGCCTGCTAATGCATGTTCATAGTCCACTTCAAACACATTTTCACACAGCCAGCTCCCACCACTCCGTAAGTGCTGCAGGGAGGCAAACTGTAATTGCGACTGCCTCAAAGGGATTTGTGCAAAAAAAGAAAACTGCCTGCCTTTCTCTTAACAGAAGGTACAGACAAGTCGTAATCCATAGAATCATAGAATCATAGAAT
>NW_009218413.1:0-2464 GCF_000690835.1 Fulmarus glacialis | reverse complement strand
TGCGCCCCGCGCTCGGGGAGGGGATCGGGCCCTGCGGGTGCGTGTCTCTGCCAGGCCGGGGAGAGCCCCCGCCCGCAAGGCGCCCGTCTGTCCGCCTGGGCTGTCCGGAGCTGGAAGTGCACCGAGCAAGAGTAACTCAATTAAGTTGATCGCTCCTCGCCTCAGCCACCACCCCGACCTCCTTTCCCTCAAACGGGCACCCTCGGTGCAGCACGGGGAGTGAGCTGCTGAAAATCCCGCCTGCCCACGGACTCCTCGCGTGTCCCCCGAAGCACTCGGGGAGCTGCGCAGGGCTAGCCAGGCCGGTGCCCTGCAGCTCGCCTTGCTGCGCCTCTGCTCGGGCGAGTGAGCGGTGTGCGTGGCAGGGCACGGACTGCACTTCCCGTATTCCTTCCTCACTTATAGTTTGCTTTTTTCGTTATTTTTAAGAACGAGTTGCCCAAAGCAAACGCACCTGGTCCCCGAAGGTTGAAAACTCGGGTTAAAAGTTTTGCTCAGAGACAACTAATAACCTCTGGAGCAAAAGTCGCTTTGTAAACAAGTTCAATGGTAAGACTTTTTAGATCTCCCTGCAGAAAAAAAGGGAGAGACCGTGCTGGCAGCACCCTGCCCCGTCCTTCAGACGGCGAGCGCTGCCCTGTCCCAGCCGGGCGCGATTCACCGGCGTCCTTTCTGCAACCGACCCGTTTTCTTTCTCGAATCCACCCTTACTATCGCGATTGGGAAGAAACTATGCAGACTTTGCCTGCGACTCTGCGGCGTGCTTTTATTCCACTCACTCCTTAAAAATCCTCCCCCGAAATCGCTTTTTTATCTTCCTTTCTCTTTTTAAAACCTTTATCTTGCAGATTTACAGAGCTGCTCCGAGAAGTAAAACATGTATTGTCTGAACGGTTCGGTAGGCGATTAAAAGTGCATTTCAGATTCCATTAAGCGCATGTAATTTATGAGATCATGTTTTCTGCACCCGAGAATAGAAAATACACTAACACGTTTCACTACAGGGTAAAACTAAGCACAAGGAAGTCCCTAAAAACAAATCGGTATCCAATATAGAAAGATTTGCAAGAAGAGGGAAAAATCCCCACCAAACTCACAGTCAACTTTCCTCGTGCTCTTTAAGAAGTACGCACAATGATTAAGACTATGCTAGTATCCACGCAGTTTAATTAATACACAACAGAGTTTCACGGAAACTTTCAAAACAAACTCCGCATCTGAAACGAAATTAAACGAATCCGCGTTTTGCTTGGACGTGTGCTTACGGATCGCCGGTTTGGGGTATCGTTTGTCTGTTCAACAGCCTTCCTTAAATAGACATTTCAGGGGGGGAAGGACAACAAAAATAAAGAATTTTAAGAAACCTTAGGATAAAAGAGGGTGTTTGAAGCCATGGAAAAAAGTGCACACGCTGAAGCCATGTTCCAGTGTTTTAACAGGGACAAATCCGTGTGCTCTGAATGTTAGTAATAAATCTGATGAATTAATATAGTTCATCTAGTTATTTTCACCCCGTGAATTTCCTCTGTGCATAGTATCGACAGATACAGGAACAAAACACAGACAGAACCAATTTCTAAAATCACAAACCTCTAGTCGATATGGATGTTTAATAATGGAGCATCCCCCCCAAAAAAACCCCAAACAAACAAACAAAAAACAACAACCCACAAACAACTCTGTAATTGACAACAGCAGTATTAAACGTTTTCTAACCACCAAGTGCTAAATGAATTCTGACACTCAGGCAGACGACCTTTTTCGTCTAGAAAACTAGCTTTTCTTATTAAATGACCATGTCATGCTTCTCCGGAGGGGTGAAAACTAAAATCAGCGAGGTGTTAACGAGGTCTGAAAGGAAAACGATACTCCGAGATAAGAGGGAGGAAAACTTTGCCCTAGTCCATCTGATGAAAACTGCAACTTTTCCCCTGCCCATCTCGGAGTAGTAATTGATTTCTGGGTATTCAGCTAATCCCGGGCTTTCCAGGCCAGAACGGCGTGATACAAGCAAGGCGAGAAAGGACCAGCGTTGTAGCAAGCTGCTCTGAACCGTTTCTGAACCCATTTTCCTAAGCAGCCCTCCGAGAGAAATCTACCCCCACAGCAGCCTTCCCGGTGAAGTGTGCCTTCCAGGGATGGACCTGGGTCTCAGACAAGAAAAGCTATTCCCGAGGGGTTACCGCCCGCCTCCCGAAAGCACTGGGAACAACGCAAAAGCAGCTCAAGGGAGGGAAGGGCAAGGCGGAGGATGCTCCTCATGGGGAGAGCGGTGCAGGACCGACTGCGCTCCCCCGACTTGGAACGTCCCGAGGCTGGCCCGGTGCGGGGAGAGGCGGAGGATGGGGGTCGGGGACTGCGAGAAGGGGCACGATACGTACGGTTGTTGGGGTCACTGGTGTGCTGGTTCAAGGGGATGATGTCCATGCGCTGCTGCCCGTACAGGTAGTAGTCCAGCTCCTCG
>NW_009218412.1:0-6990 GCF_000690835.1 Fulmarus glacialis | reverse complement strand
TTTTTATATATATATTTACACATATTAGACAAAATCTTAAAACAATTAAATAAAAAATAATTCAGGTTCATGGCATGTGATATGCTGTTCTGCTGTTTCCAGCTGCTCATAATTTTGCTCATAAAGTTGGATATAATTTCTTTTTTGCACTCACCTCTGGAGTCTGGATAAAATGAGAACTAGCAGTGTTGCAGTAGACTAAAGGTGGCTGCTGCTTTCTGTCAGGTCTGAATCCAGAAGCCAGTGGGCAATGAAGTTCCAGCTCACCACAAGAAATTTCTCTACTGATGCAACTCCAGGGCTACCTGACAGAGAGAGAGTTTTATCATACATGTATTTCTCCTCTCTGAATCCAAACTCATCCCATCTAGAAGTTGCTCATAGTATTCTCAGTGCTTTTGCTGTTGCCCAAAGGAAGAGTTAATCAGTCTGTCTGGATTGCTGTATTATTTCTACTGTCACGTCAAGCTGATCTGCTTCACTTATTTTTCCCAAATCTTCCCCATAAAAGTATGTTTTAAAGTACTATTTTCAGTTAGTTGAGAATAATAGCTGGTTTCAGGAAAAAAAGGGAAGCACTGAACACAATCATTTTAGTGGGAAAACAGACTACAGATGTAGCACTAAAAATTTCTCTGAAGAATTAAGGACACAAAACACTGCATTGTTGATGCAATGTTGGTCTTATACCCGTCGCCAAACTGATTTGAGTTATAAGCAAAGATTTTCAGGATCAGAGAAAGCAGTATCTGTTTAAAAAATACATAAAGTAATTTAAGAAGAATCATAAAAGCCAGCAGTGATACATCTCTAATACATGAGAAGTGAAAAGTTCCCACCATTCACTTTAAATGCAGCTCTAGTACCTCCTTTTCCTGCTTTCCCCTTCAGATACCAGAACATAGAGTCTGATCTAAAATGGTATATATTTAGAGCACTAAAATGGTATATTTCTGAAACAGTCTCGAGAAAGTTTTACAAGGTGTATGTTCTTCTGTGAACTCTTCACTTTGAAAACTTTTGATTACATAAATGATATAATTTCTGTACATTATCACAGTGAATATCCAATGATAAACAACAGTCAAAAGAACTACTTTCTTTTTTAATAGGTATTCATGAAAATCTAAGATCAAACATTGGAACAAACACTTTAAAATACATGCAGAAGCTAAGAAGGATCCATGAAAAGCTGAACTGGAAATACCGCTGTGTTATTAAAACAGGCAATTGGGTAACATTTTTTTTATTATTTGATCATGCATATTAAAGCAGATTAATTTCTTATTTTGAGTACATTTTCTTTTCTAAGAAAATAATGGGGTAATTGCTAAATACTATTTTATAATTTAAAACTTATTTTAAGTTTCAGCATCAGGACCAACATGTAGAAATTGCAAGAATATCCTCTGCCTTTACAGTCAGAAGTGGACTATACAAAGTAGGAGAGATGAAACAGTATTAAATTTTGAAAGGATGGAAAGGAAAATCACTAAACTGAATTTTCTGAAAACCCACTGAGATAAAATTTTGAGAGCATTCATTTTGAAAACTTTTCTTTCTGCTTTCAAGTAAAAATTATTTTGCGTCACCATTACCTCAAAGAGAAATTTCAAGTTTCCATAACCAACTCCTTGTCAGATATATCAACAATGAATAATCATGTACAAAGCAGCACAGATTTATTCTGCTAAATTTAAAAAAATCCACCACTAATACAGTTGAGTGATACATTTTCTTTAAAGTAGAAGGACAGAGGAAATGGAAAAAAACAATTTGATATCTGGAGGTTTCATGCTGCCTCCACATATATGGAGCTATATGGAAAAGGATAAACTAAAAGACTAACGAAAAGTGAAAAAGATTAATATGTCAGATACAGCACTTAGAAGGAGAAAGAACACAGAATAAATCTGCAAGTTTGAAAAATGATTACAGCATGGGTAGCAATGAAATGTAGACTGCACTACAGGATAAGATTAAACAGGAAATTTTTAAACTACAATACATAAAAAACCAAGAGGTCAGGGAAGAAGACAGAAAGGTTTTTAAGTAGTGCTGAGGAAATCTTTCTGACAAACGTAATCTTCTTGTACAAGAAACACCTCAAATAAGAAAAAACACAGAGAAACCAATATAACTATTACAGAGATCAAAGATGAGAGGACAAACATAGCCACCTGAATTAAGGATAATCCTATTTTAATGTGAAAAGAAATACAGCATCTTTGGTACTATTTTTTATAGAAATCAGCATTCCGCAGCATCCTCTGATTAATATACTTTCTGCACCACAGTAACTAATGACCTGTATTTGTCCAATGAGAACCACAGATGTTTATAACTTTCTTAGATAAACTCAAGTAATAGCTTGAGCATGATGAAAATCATAGTACTTGCCTGGAGGCTGTGGAGCAGAAGAAGAATGCTGAAGGTAAAATTAATGGAGTTCTTATTAATCTCTCCAGTAAACATTGGGGGGGGAGGAGGGGGTGAGGAAGTAATCTGGAAATGCCTCCTACTGAGGGAGAATCTGACTATTTCAGGCGCAGCACAACTCACCTTATACTGCAACTTTTCCCGTTACTTATTAGGAGCAGAGACAGCAAGAGAGAACACTAAAAATGGGCAGAAATTAGAGTAATCCTGAGGCTCTTCTAAATTAGCCTAGAGGCCTTGGTAACTTTAGCTGTATGTCACCTTAAATTGTACATCATAAATACTAAAAATAATTCTGGAAGAAAAATAGTATCTGTCACCAGAAAAATACTGCCTGCATTAAGTTCATCTAACCTTACTTTTAAAATACTGATTAATGAATACTGAACAGAAGCAGTAAATTGAAAGGGGGAAAATTATCTGTTAAATAGTATCAGTTGAAGACTAAAAAAAAGCTAAAATGATTTAACTAAAAAAATGATTGTGGTTAAATCAGTTCTTTTAAAATCTATTTTTCGTTGCTGATCATGGCTTAAGGAAGAGTCAATCTTCTTTCCCCAGCTATGTGTAACTGCTAGATATCAAGGAGATGCTCTTTAGTCACGTTGTTTGATAAGATATGTATGTCACATTGATAACGAATATGAATAGATCACGTTATAAATATTCAAGACAAGTTACAGCCCTGAGAATGTAAAGTCTTTAAAGCCTATTTATTATTAAACAAATGTGTTTCTTGCTCATTTTGGTCTTTGAATTCCACTAACAAGCACCATAGAAAAATTATTCTCAAGAACTCTAAATAAACCAGGCATAATTTCATCTTTCTGTGTGCATGTACACATACAAAACCACAGTTGTGCATACCTCATTAGTATTTTCTAACAAAGCCACTGAATGTGAACATTATTGTTTAAATGCAAACTGTCTTTTAAAAATCACTTTTTAAAGCTAAAGTAGAACTCAAAATCGAATTAATGGGATGTGACACTGAAAATCAGATCCTGACTGTATGGGTTTTTCCTTTTTCTGCAGTAAAACCATGAAAAGATTCACTGGATGGTGAGAAGTATAGAAAATACAATATTACTCCACTTACTCTGATGATCTTTCACATTCATTGACTCATTTCCATGTCATCTTATCATCAGAGCCCAAAGTAAAAAAGTTAGAAGGGATGTTCAGAGGCCAATGAATATAAGGAAGCCTTGATGATTAGAATAGAACTCATCATAATTTTGAAAGAAAAACTGTCTTTGTCTGACAATCGTCATAGTAATGTTATATTACTGATTTCTGAAGCAGGAAAAATACAGAAAAAAGTTCTCATGACCAGAATAGTCAATGATCATATAATTCTTACAACAATATTTTGGCAGAGAAGGAGGAAAAAAGACCTTTTCACAGAGAAGACAAAGATTAAAAAATGCTAAACACACACATATGTAACATATTAAAAATAGTAACTCATTTAATTACTAGTATATTTATTAAATTCAACACCTGGGTCTGACATATCCTAGACACAGATGTACTTAACCTGCAGTTATGCACGTTTTGTTGTTTTCATTTGTAAATGTATCACCCAGAGAAACTTTACAAGGAATCAAAATTATCTTACCTATATATTCTCCCACATCCAGAAAACCAGTTATGTAAGACTCAGTTAAGAGACATCTGCATATATCTAATTAAACTGCAGCTATTTTTCAATCATACCAAGAAATACTTTCCAGCCACCTTTCCAGCTTCCAGCTGATCCTGGGAATAGCTTGGAACCAAGTGTCTAGTCTGCTCTAATTTTCATAGGTAGTTCTAGCACGCTAAAGAGTATCGTCTCAAGTAAGCACTTGTTAATGAGGAGCATGCTTTGACCATGTTTCTCCAATTGCAACTCTGTGCTTAGTGATGTGAAGATTTCAGAAGAGGAGGCATAGAACTCACAGACATTCCTGGTCTTTTCCACGAAGGAAGCTGATTTCACTTTTCTTTATTGTAATGATAAGTTAGGCCTTCGATGCTCTTATTTTGACTCCCCAAACAAAACCCCCCAAAAATATACTGCTACATCCACTGACAGTCTGCTTTCCTTTAAAAAGAATACATTTCAAAATAGAGAAATCCTATTTTTGAAAATTTTAATTTTCTATTTAGAAAGGTAAAAAGTGTACACGTGCATAAACTGCATTAAACTAGTGGCTTCCTTGTCTTTCTGTATCTTCATAATGGAGCACAACTTGTCACTGAAATAATATGTAAAAAGTTTATGGGTTTTTTTTCTCATTTCTTGTAATTGGTATCCTTAAATGCAAGACTAGAACCATTTTATTTTCATAGAATCATAGAATCATAGAATCATTAAGGTTGGAAAAGACCTCTAAGATCATCGAGTCCAACCATCAACCCAACACCACCATGCCGACTAAACCATGTCCCTAAGCACCTCATCTACATTTTGCACATGTTCCATTATAAAACATCACATTAGTGTGCTGCCACCACACCACGGTATTAAAAAAAGGTGCCCAAAATAAGTTATTTAATTAAAACTTCTACCTGGAATCCCAGCTTATGAGCAAAAAAAATTAAGCTGTTTGTCAAATTACTGCTGAATGCATGAACGTGGCAGCAAGATGATACAAATCTGACCTGAGTATTCTAGCTGTGTGAACGTTAACTTTTTAACAATGGAATAACTAAGGGATGACATTTTCTTTGAAGCTTGGTAATAAGGAACTCTTAGTAGACCATAGAGTTGGCATGCTAAACTGTTGTGACAGACATATTTTTGCTTATTTCATTAATGTATTTAAATTAAATCTTCAAGCTAATTTAATTTGAAGCTTCTTTCTATGAAATTCCTGTGTTTCGTATTGAATATACAGAGATTTGCTGACCTGTGATCCATAGCAGATAGAAGATCCCACCAAGGAAATTCTGCAAGACTTCACACCTTTCTGACTACTGATTGCACAAGAAAATACGCCATCACAGCATGTAGAATAATGGAGTACCTTAAAAGTATATGGAACAGTGCAGGAGATCTATAAAAACAATTATTTCAAAAGTATTTGGGGGTGCTTATATAGTTTTAGAAAGATAGGAATTGCCTTAGATTCTTTTGTTCTTTTGTCTTGAAAGGTTTAAGATTACAGACTGCCATCAGGTCATGTGATAAAAAAGGCACAGACTACTTTAGTGCCTTTTATTTTTATCTACACTTCCCAACTGCAGTAGAACACTTATTCCCAGGCCTTGAAGAACAGGATGCAAAATACCCTCTCGTGTTTCCAAGCCTTTATATATGAAAGACAGCTTTTGCCTAAAGATCATTGTCCTGGTTTCGACTGGGATGGAGTTGATTTTCTTCCTATTAACTGGTATAGTGCTGTGTTTTGAATTTAGTATGAGAATAATGTTGATAACATTGTTTTAGTTGTTGCTAAATAATATTTACGCTAGTCAAGGACTTTTCAGCTTCCCGTGCTCTGGCAGGTGCACAGGGGGCTGGGAGGGAGCGTGGCTGGGACAGCTGGCCCAGCTGGCCAATGGGCTATTCCATACCATATGATGTCATGCTCAGTATATAAAGCTGGGGGAAGAAGAAGTTTGGAGTGATGGCGTTTGTCTTCCCAAGCAACCATTACGCGTGATGGAGCCCTGCTTTCCCGGAGGTGGCTGAACACCTGCCTGCTGATGGGAAGGAGTGAACGAATTCCTTGTTTTGCTTTGCTTGCGTGCTCAGCTTTTGCTTTCCCTATTCAACTGTCTTTATCTCAACCCACGAGTTTTCTCACTTTTACCGTTCCGATTCTCTCCCCCATCCCATCAGGGGGGAATGAGCGAGCGGCTGTGTGGTGCTTAGTTACTGGCTGGGGTTAAACCACGACAATCATGCACTTAAGAGACATGTCTATACACCAGCAAGGAAAATTAGAGACCCTTTTTCCTCCAGATCTATTGCCAAGTCCTTGACTAGCAGGAGGCAGTTCTGCAGTGGTATCTCCTTTGATGATAGGACACAATAAAACAGAAGGCAATCACGACCATCTATAAGCTGACTTCAAGTAAATAGGCTGATATGCAACAGGCACCTATTCTATTGATGGTTGGAGCAGACTATGTACCCCATAAAAACATCATTCCATCAAAGGAAATTTCACTCTGTTGAATCTCACTACTTCTATTCCTAGAACAATGTTCTCTTCATCCGTCATTTGGGAATGTGATATAAATGTCACAATCTAGTTCCATGGCCCACGGAAACAAGCACAAAAATATGCCTATCCCTTTGTGGTGTTCCTCTTTGCTTTCAAGATCACTCCCTCTGGAATCTATAGTCTCTCTTGATTACTTCTGTTTCACGGTTTTCTAAGAAAGAAAGATAAGCATATTTCAAAGGGGAACAAAAGGGTTTCTGTGTACCAGAGGAATGATTATTTGAAGCCATTAAATATCAGGATAAAGAACATGTTACGCTGAGACAAACCACAGGGATTCATCTCCATGTGCACGTTTCAAAGTGTATTGTTGTGGTTTAACCCCAGCCGG
>NW_009218411.1:17967-29569 GCF_000690835.1 Fulmarus glacialis | reverse complement strand
TCTTAGAGGTCTTTTCCAACCTTAATAATAATGTTTCTATGGAAAACTTTTTAGTCATACTTAGTAATGTCACAAACCTAAAGCTATAGGATCCAGGATGAAATAGATACGCTTTTGAAAATGGCTATTTACTGCCAGAAATATTTTTTTTCTTTTTTTTGGGGGGGAAGAATTACTTCTAATAAGTTTTGGTAGGTGTGTGTCCAACATTACTTTGGTGAGATGTTCAAAACCTCTCTTGACAAAAAGGGGAAGGGAGTAAATACCAGGAGCTGCTCCATTCATGAGACTGCTTTTACTATCTTAAGCTGCAAGGAATTGGCCTCTCTATGCAAGGCAAGATCTGGCTCTTGAATGTAGACTGGCTGCCGAGCACCCCAAAATAGTGATAAATTAACCTGAAAGCTATTGTGTGTTCTGGGCTCTTGTTTTCATTTTTATGTTTGAAGTGGTGGTGTTTTTGAATAAATTTACATGTTTTATGTGGAACACTCTTGTACGCTGAAGAAATTCGACCTGTAAACCAAGACGCTTCAGAGAGTTTTGATAACAAATGAGATGTTTAGTGGGCTTCAGAGAGCAACGAGTTTCCAGCAAGCCTGAACATTCAGTATTTTGATGTCCTTATAATGTCTGGAAAGTGCCCACTGGGATGAGCAAAGTTTGAGATGTGATTCTGTCATTTTCATTTGATTGACAGTTGCTCATTTTTTTGGTTATGTTATATTTTAGTATAACTGGATACTGCATGACATTTTTCTTCTAAATTAGGGAATTAGATATACATTCCCATCGCATGTTGTAGCAAAATGATCCTTGTAGTAATGTTTGGGATGAATACAGGTCAGGGGGGCAGGACAAGCTGCATTTGCTGAAGGCTTCCATGATACTGCATTTCAGAATGCTTGTTCTTGATGCTTTTCCCTTTCCAGCCATTTCTGTGCCCTCTGCGTTGCAGTAACTGCTTGCTTGGAGTTTCTCTTCTCTGACTCCATACTGAACTCCCCTTTTTATTCTGGTACTTAATGACTATCCCATCTCCATTGGTATGTTCATCACCAAACCTCAAAGTCGGTGCAATTTCTCTGCTTGGGCTGTCAGCCACCTTCAGCCCAGGAGGCCTTGTGCCTTCTCTGAAGAGTCTCACCTGGCTTGGTTTCCACAGCTCTGACACTTTCTCGTTCACCTGATAGCTCTCAAACCACTTTGTCTATATGACCTTTTCCTCCCCAGGTTACTACCATGGGTCCCCACCTCTGGTGCCTCTCTCAGAAAGTATATTTGAAAACACAGAGTCAGTTCCTTTCCATGCCTGCATTTTAGTAAATCTCTCCCCAGAGCTTAAAACTTTGACCACTAGCACAAAGCGACAGAAGTGTTTTCTTAAAAACAGCCCTGTAAATCACCCCATTGCTTTTTCCTTCACTTTACAGTAGGCAAAACTTATTTCTCTGATATTTAGCTGTCCTTTTCTGAACTCTCAAAATTTATTACATCATTCAACAGATCTTACTTCCTGTACCTACCATGAAACTCACATCATTTGACCTCTAGAGATTAGGATTAAGTAATCCCAGCTGCAGTGCAGTTGTGTGCTTGCAGCCCAGAAAGCCAACCCGGGGCTGCATGTAAAGAAGCATGACCAGCAGGTCGAGGGAGGTGATTCTGCCCCTCTACTCTGCTCTGGTGAGACCCCACCTGGAGTACTGCATCCAGCTCTGGAATCCTCAGTACAGGAAAGGGGGTGGGTTGGAGTGGGTCCAGAGGAAGGCCACAAAGATGATCAGAGGGCTGGAGCACCTCTCCTACGAA
Organism: Fulmarus glacialis; assembly: GCF_000690835.1. NCBI lineage: Eukaryota > Metazoa > Chordata > Aves > Procellariiformes > Procellariidae > Fulmarus > Fulmarus glacialis. Next base: position 27,757 of record NW_009218411.1, on the reverse strand, counting down.
GACAGGCTGAGAGAGTTGGGGTTGTTCAGCCTGGAGAAGAGAAGGAGACCTTATAGCAACCTTCCAGTACTTGAAGGGGGCCTGCAAGAAAGCTGGAGAGAGACTTTTTACAAGGGCATGTAGTGACAGGACAAGGGGTAACGTCTTTAAGCTGAAAGAGGGTAGGTTTAGATTAAATATAAGGAAGAAATTGTTCACTATGAGGGTGGTGAGGCACTGGAACAGGTTGCCCAGAGAAGGTGTGGATGCCCCATCCCTGGAAGTGTTCAAGGCCAGGATGGATGGGGCTTTGAGCAATCTGGTCTAGTGGAAGGTGTCCCTGACCATGGCAGGAAGATTGAAACTAGATGATCTTTAAGGTCCCTTCCAACCTAAACCATTCTATGATTCTATGGTTCATGATGATGTGTTTGGGATGCAGTATATTGAATCGAAACATTGGCTCTAGCACTATGCAATCTCATTCTTTTTTTCCTTTATATGATGATTTAGACCCTTTCAGTGATATTTCTGGACCCTTTTTCTTGTATAAATATACCAACTGCTTTTTATTATTCATGTGAAAACATGGAAAGCAACAGTTCATAAAGAAAACGTTTGATTTAAAAAAAATGTAAAAATTGTTTTTAAAGGCTGTATAAAACTGATTGAGGAATTTGTTTCTTCATCTTTGTTACGAAAAAGTGTTACAGAGTTTTGCAAGTTTCTTTTGTGGTTGAATTACTTTCTCGAGAAGTTGTCCATCTAAGAAAAATAGTTATTTCTTAAGAATTTTAAGACATGCAGCACATACTTGTTCTAACTTTCTTACTGACAGCTAAGAATTACACTGCAGCCAGAATATTTTAAATTTCCTTTTCTTTTTAAAAACAACAGGATAGCACATAGAACATTGACTTTCAAAGAGAACATTGACTTTCTATAGGAGTCATAGCAAGAAATTTGTGGGATTCTGCTTTTATGGCTCGAGCGTTTCCAAGCAGATTTTCAAAGGTGAATGTAGTGCATTTTATATGCGGTTAATTTGCCTTTGTCATGAATGGAGCTAGAGACACCTAGTGGTTTAAATGAAAAAGTATGGTTAATTCTACAGAGCTGAAACTTGCTTTAGCAGTTATCAAAATAGCACTGCAAATAGCATATGCAAAATATCATAATATCAAAATTAGCATTGACAGAATAACTGGAATTTTCACTTTTGTTGTGAATGAATGAATTTAGTCCATTCACTTATTTATTTTCGGAATAATGAAAAGTTGCAGATTTTTTTGACCCCCCTTGCAAAATAATTGGAAGTGCAAACAGACATGACCTCAGGTCTCAACTGGCACGCATGTTAATTTCTTCATTTTTATTTCTAGAGCTACAATACAAATGACTTCACAGAAGAAGAAAATTCATGTTGCAAGTCAATGTAACCTTCTTTTGCCTTAGCAGTGCTTGTCTTCATGGTCGTCTCATGGCTACTTCAGGGCAGACTGTATGTTAAGGGTCCCACAGCACACATCTTCTTTTTCTCCCCATGACTGAGACAATGTCTGTAAAGACAGGTTTTGTAATCTGTCTGCAAGAAAAAAGCCATTTATTTCCTGAAATGCTTGGAACTTCTGCATTATCCAGTAATTACCAGTCATAATGCTGCAAGGAAAACCTGTACTCCCAGTCATTTTGCAAAGTGATCAGCTCCTCTTTGGCTTTACAGTATATGTCAACTCTTAAGAGTAACAAAAAATGTGATTCCTGTACTATATATAATCTGTAGTATATATAACTGTGGGTCATAAGTACTCAAAAATTATTTCAATGACTTTGACTCAAAATGTAGTTTTCTATGCCTTCAAAGTCTTTGTGTATGTAAGATAGTTGCAGAAAAGGTGCATGTACTGTCTTCATCTGGACAGTGGCTGGACGGGAGGCAGCAAGCACGAATTGTTTAAGGGGAAATTCTGTTTGGGTATTAGTAAAAGGTCTTTGCCATGAAAACAATTAAACACTGGAATAGGTTGCTGTCACCTCAGACAACTCCTATGTGGTGGGGAGGCAACGAAATCCATCTATTTGCAGGGCAGTTCCAACTATTAAAAATGCTCAGATAAGTGCTTCCTTTTGGTGAACCTATTGGCAGTACTGCTTCATTTCTAGAGTATCTTAGCACATGAAGGCTGCTTTGTGAGATTAATGATAGGACTTTATCCAAGTTTTGCAAACAAGGAAATTTGAATCACAGCCTTCAGGTGCTGGCTTGTAATTCTGTGATTCTGGTTAACCTTAACTGTCATCCAGAAACTGTGTCTGTTTTACACCAGTATAAAAAAACCCAAGGAACACTGGACTTCCTATGGAGTGCAGAGACAGCTCTCCCTGTTGGTGGAGGGAAGGAGAGAGTATTGTTCTTTGTTTTGCTAGGGTGAGAATTGGCTAATTAAATCTTGCTCTGCTCATTGTCCTTTTCCCACTTTTTTGGTCCAAGATAATACTACTTGCCCTTTAACTCCTTAGCACTCTGTCATTTTTGGAAAAAAAAAACACAACACCAAAATTAAGGCCCATTTGTGAATTTAGAAATACTATCAGCTCATTTTCTTGTATCTACTACTTGGATATGCTAAACAAAATGTAAGAGATACAATTTCTCTTTTGCAATTCGAATGTTCATTATCTCACAACTTTCCACTGTGAGATCTCCTTCCACTAACAGGGAATATTCTAGAGACAAATAGTAATTTTCTTGCTGCTTACATTAATTTCTTAATCATAACCTTAACCAGGTTCAACATCAGTCCTTCATTAGCCATCTTACTGTATTGCTGAAGATTCTCGTGACTTCATCACTGTCAACAGTGTTTTGCCGTTTTTTTAGGAATTGGTGGCTGATAGCTTATGGCTTCCCAGCTCAAAAGCATGTCTAATATAAAGACTGGTGACAAGATCAGATGCTGAAGCTGGATCTAGTGATACTTTTGCTTTTATTAGCAGCCAGAGAAGCCACCAAGAATGAAAAATACTGCTTGGTAGTTCTTCCTCAGCAGGCACATTGCTTTATGTGATTTAGTATGACTGTTTCAGTAGATGGGCAGCAATGCATAAAACTTTTTTTTTTTTTTAAGGAAAAAAAAAAGAAAAAGACATGGGTTTTTCTGAAATTTGATGGTGGCTATGGCAACGCAGTGGTCTGCACGATTTGAATGATCTGTTGCTGTCTGCTGTGTTTTCTAGCTGAACAGCTTAATACTAATCCAGTTATAAACTGGACATGGGAGCTGCCAGGCACTTATTACCAGTTCTTCTGATGTTCAGTTTCATAACCAGAACTTTATCTGGTTTCTTGCACATCTATCATCAGCTGAAAAAATTCCATACAAACTTAGAGATGTTTGTTAGTTTCTAATGATCAGTTTAGCAATGTTGCCTATTTCCTGAATTATCTTATGTATTTTTATTTTCTCAGTTCCCTGGAAAGCTGTCCTGTGCCTAGAAGAGTGTAATATTTTCTGTCTTGCAAATGAATAGTTGCTTATAACTAGTGAGAAATTGGAAGTTTTTATTACCTCTCTCAACCTTCTAGAAGTCTTCGGGTATATGCCATTTGTCTGGACAACCCTTGTCTTCATTGATGAACTGGATGTATTTCCTTCACTTAGATTTTCAGTAACCTTCCTTAACTGACAATATAAACCTTTGTGAAGACATTGATCTTACAGATCCTTCTTGTTTCCAGTGTTTTCTGTAAAATACCTTCTTTGTTTCAGCACAACATTTATTTGAATTCCAGCTTTTGCTCTTCTAATTTCATTTACCTTTAGGGTTGCTATTTTCTGGAGTTTGAGGAAAGCTTTAGTTTTTTCCTGATACTTCAAAAATTTCTATAGGGAGGCTACAGATGAAAATCCAGAAAGAAGATCCTGGCCCTAGGGATACTGCTGTAATCCATTTGTTTATTCCTTGTTTTGTTTCTGCTTCGAGCTGTTACATTGTGGTTTACCTTTGACAGAATCTATTGTCAGAAAATTTTCTCACATCAATACTACTGTACTCTGATCCAACTGCCTCTTCACTGTTTCATTAAAAAATGATTTTAACAATTGGGTTTAAATTATATTCTTCTATGGTGAGTTATAATAACTGACTAAGATTTAAGTAATTTTCAAAAAGAAAAAAATGCTCTGCTCCAAAAGGGTGGGTTTATTTCTTCAATTTTTATGCAGATGGTGCAACAGATGTCTCCTGTCAATAACTTCTAAACTTGTAATTCTGCTTTGAAGTTCTCTACATATGTAGATAAATATGCAAACAGCTTCGTAATTTTTTGGCATTTTTTTACTGATCTATACAGGAAAGGTGAAAGCTGCTTTATGTTTATAAATTATTTTTGGTGCTACTTTACATTTCACTGACTAATTTGGCAGAAATAGAGTCAGCTTGCTGAAATATCACTGGAAGGTTGAATGTCATGGCAAAATATTCCAGGAACATTTCAGTCTGTCAAAGCCTTCTTCAGAGATTGAAAAAACCAGTCTGTTTTCCATTCACTGAACAGGTTCCCCATGATGTGATTTTTGCCATCTGATGTGGTGATACATCTCAGACTGGAGCTCCAAATTCCAAATACATTTCAATTTGTTCATTTTCATAAATGACTAGTTCTGGTAAATATAGTTCAATTTTGCACATCCTGTAGGTTGGATGAAACTTATTTAGTAAATCAGGATGGTTCCCTGTAGGCGTTACGGTACCTGTGTTGGCAGGTGGGACTTCCCACGTGTGTCCTTTGTGCTGGAGGAGGCAGGCACCCATCAGCAGCCCAGTAGAGATCCATCTGCTGTCTGTACCCTAGCCCTGTCAGCCCTGTGTGACCCTGCAACCAGGGGGATAGCATACCCCTGAAACATATACACAAATACTTTCACTTTAAAAATACTTTATTTAGTTAAAATCACAATTGTTCAGCTTTTTTCTAGGCCTAGATTCTCAAAAAATGGTTGTGCATGAGTTTGCCTAAACACAAGTGGTGGCACTGAACTTGAAGATTACTTACACATTTAAAGCTAAGTGTCTGCATTTGTAAATTTTTGTAAATTCAGAACTAACCCTTTTTTGCTAAACTATTGTCTTTTTTGGTATTTCCTTAGTGATTTTTATAGCAAGAATGTGACTCTTGCCTCCAGAATTTACTCTCCATGTGTGCATGAGTTTGCCTAAACACAAGTGGTGGCACTGAACTTGAAGATTACTTACACATTTAAAGCTAAGTGTCTGCATTTGTAAATTTTTGTAAATTCAGAACTAACCCTTTTTTGCTAAACTATTGTCTTTTTTGGTATTTCCTTAGTGATTTTTATAGCAAGAATGTGACTCTTGCCTCCAGAATTTACTCTCCATGTGTAGAACATGTAGGGAAAAAAGTCTACAGGTCGGTACAGAATCCTGTGAGAGCATCACTGGATAGAGTACAAGGGTGCTCCTTTGGTGCTTTAAGAGACAGCACTGATGGAAATCATTGGAGACAATAGTGTAAACGACACAGTAGTGAAGGAATAGGTAGTGAATGACTATGAAACTGGAGACAAGTATTCAGCAAATGGGAGCAAAGAGAGTAGTTGTAAGGTCAAAGCTATATGCTCCAAAAAAAACGAATACCTAAACAACATTTCAAACAGAAACAAGCCAACACTAAGTAAATTTATCTTTCTTCTTTTGCTGAAGCTTTGGTAAATTGTCTGGTGTTATTTGTAAGCTGTTCTTAAACCAGAAGTTTAAGACATATGGAAATTTTCATTACTACCAGGTCACTTCTTACTTGACAATAAACTAGAGCTGTGCAGAGGACAGCGATTTTATTTGATGAAACTTTGCCATTTGTTTTCAAGTAAGAAACTCCAAAGTATGAAATGGTCACTGAACGCTTTTTCACTTTCTTCTTAGATGACATTTGTAGAATCGTTTCAATCATTGTCATTATGTATAGGTAAAGAAAAAATATTTTCAAAAAAAGAGATTAAAATCTTTTCCTGATTTTTCCTCTTCTTTTTTCTTCTTCTTCTTTTTTTAATTTTTTTTTTTTTTTAATTTTCCATGCTTTCTCCAGTATAATGCTTTGGAAATGTTGCAGATAGTGTATAAAAAAATCTCAGCTTTGAAAATTAAGTCATCCCATTTTAAAAAAAAAACAGTTCTTTGTAACTCTACAATAAATACAGGCTTTAGAAATGGATATATTTTTCAGAAGTTGGCACAAGTTTGCGTATGAAGCTGTATGCATCTATGACTAGAATGACTAGGAAGAGCACTGGTCTAATGGTATTAGGCATTTAAATGTTCATGCAACCATTCATGCACCTAGCTTGCTTTTAAAACTGGCGAACTAATTTGCTTTTCTCTTTGTGAGATGATATTTGAAGAGTATGCAGACAAATGCTTTGATGTTATGCAGAAGATTAAAAGAAGAAAAAAATCAATCACAATTTAAGCATCTAAACTTGTCAGAAAAGATCTTCTCTTTCCTTTGAATTTACTCTTACAAAGAGAGAATGCTGCCCTGCATTGTCATAAAATTATGTGCTGAAAGAAGATATTTCTTCACATTTTTCCGTGAAAAATTATTGAAGTAAATTGGGAAGATGCAGAATTTTCTATGCTATGTCAGCATTACCTTTTTAGGCCATGGTAATGTGTGTACTCATTGTCTCTACAACTAATCTTTGAAAATTTTTCTTGGAACACTGATCCTGAAAAAATGTGCATCTGACTATATATGGGTAATAAACAGAGACAATTTCATTCTTTATAAGGGTAATAATGCCTAGACCATAATACCTTCTTGTTAGCATCATTAGTTAGGAGTATTTTATACTAGAGGTGCTACCCAAACACAAAGCTGCTCTATGATATATATATATGTGTAAAAAATATGAATCCTAGTTGGACTTGGGACACTGCTGTGCCCAGGCACATAATTTGTTCTTAATATTTCAGAGTACATTTCTGATGTTCACCTTCCTGCCTGGTCACATTCTAAGTGCAGTTATTAGTAAAAATAGTTTTTCTTGAAGCATACCTTACCATCTGTCAGTAATTGTCTGTTGAATCTTTTGAAAACTGTGTATGCTTGCGAATGATTTTCAAGCCAAGACAACTTACAGTGCATTATTTTATTTATTGATGTTCTACCAGGCACCTTACTCAGTATATAGTGTCAGTTCTTTACGTGCAGTAATACTTTATTGATTTCAGCAGATTTTTGCCAACTTATCCTACTTTATAAACTGTTCTAGTGTATATGCATAATGAAAAACATTACCACATTAACTTTTTTTTGTGAGTTAGCAGAGCTTTTTTGTATGCTTTTGCCAGCATGATTCCTCTCTATCTCTGGTTTTTTTCAAAGAGAAGATTCAGTCAGATATTTTTCATCTTCCAAAAAACCTTTTAAAGTTGGGGTGTCCTTCCTCTTAGATAAGCATAGTTACAAAGAGAAATAAATGACACTAAAATGGGGGAAAAGCTTTTTTGCATAGTGATATGTAATGCTCAGAAAGTTTTAAACTTAGTATCTTCAGAGGACCACAATTGTACATACTAAATACAGTAATGTCTTTCATCAGTGAATGTCTAGGAAGTATACAATTGTACATGCTAAATACTGTAATGTCTTTCATCATCCATAAGCAGGATTATATGACCAGAGATACTCCTTCTTTCCTAAGCAGGTGGATGCAATCGTAGCTGCTCCTGGGGAGCTCCTGAGGCTGAGCCTTCCTGGTAGAAACTCAGAGGTGGGGTGATACTCAAGTCAGTACTCCCAGAAATTAATTTCTAAAGGAATAAGAGACATGACAAGGGGAGATTTAATTTGCAGGTCTCTGACAACCTTGGTAAATCTGGGCCATAAAAAGAAGAAAAATGTTGAAGTGAGACATTTCAGGAAACCATATAAATAAGAAGTAGTGAAAGAAGGAAACAAAACCAGGAGTACTTACTGAAGGAGGTGTTTGCCATATAGTCAACTCTTCACTGCTCCGTTAGTGGGCCCACAACGAATCAAGAAATTGAACTTTTAGTCTCACAATGTGCTTGAGTCCTGCCGCTATTCATATTTTTTCTAACAGAGTAGCCTTACAAGCAATTATGCTCAAAGTTAATAATCAAAGTCACGTGCTAAAATATGTTTGAGAGAGGATCTGTCAGTCAGCAGGAGACCTCCTGTGTTAACCTGTGTAAATGATATTTCCATCACGGATTTTGCGTATGCAATATGGTAATGAACTCGGGGTACATCTGCTAGGAAGGCTCCTCCAGACATTAGATTCTTCTCCCCCCAAATGACTCAAAATGTTTCTGCATTTTAAGAGCAAACTTTTAATTTAGCATACTGTTTCAGTATTTTTGTGACGTATTCTAACAGCCACGTTACCTGCCCATGCAAAACCTGCAATGCAAGAAATTATCAAACATGATGGCAGATAAACTTTTTCTGGAACTTCTTCATGTACCATCATGCCACGAATGCCCGAGTTGTTTATTTTAAGTTTTAGGGAAAAGAGTGATATCCAGGAGTAATCAGAATTGATTTTTCTGCAGTTTGCTACTGGTCTCAGGGACCGTGTACAAGTGCTTAGGAACTGCTTATGCTGACATGGGATATATTTTAATAATAAGTTGCAATTTTTTCTTTTTCTTCATATTTAAAGTAGAACATATTTATATTGTTTTTGAATGGATGGTTAACACTAAGTTTTGTGAAGCAGATATACTTTTTAAAAATCAGTACTATGCCTAGTTTAATGGCATGCAAGCTGGCGGGGGTGTTCATTTTTTTCATGTGTACTGTATAAAGAAGAAAAGTGTTCAGAAATTTTCTGACCCAAGTTCTGTCAAAAGTTGCTGATTTCTTGAGTGAAATGTTTTTGGAAACATTAATTTTGATATGCTGCTATTGCAACAATCTGTTTTCTAAGAGAAAGCCACTTTGCAGCATGGTTGACTCAGGGGCAGAAGTATTTGAGCAACAGTCTTGACATAGTCACACCTCATTGAATGTTCTGGAGTTGGTGGCTCCATCATTTTCATTTTCTTGACCTGTGACCTGTCCCAGCTGCAGAATCAAATGCTGAAGTCCTCGAAGCTCCCGGAGAGCTGCAAAATCTTGAGGAGAATTGCTTCTCAGGCACTTAGTCTTTAGGCTAAGAGATACCTTCCCAGTGTGTTTGCAGTTATGGCTTTGAGGATACTTTGATGAACCAGTTGTTGAAACATTTTGTGACGCTTGAAGCAGCAGGCAGGGAAACTTGATGTTCTCCTGCTGGCCTCTCCCACTGCTTTCTCCCCTCCTTATCTGATTTGGAAATTCCCCCTACCCACAACGGTGCTGTGAGTAAGGATACAAAAGAAAACTTCTGACAGTGAAGTCTTCAGCCCATTCTAAAACCTTTCAGAGCTGTGGCTAAGAAAAAGAAGGTAAAACCTCCCTCAGTCCTACACTGGAGATGTTGATTCCCAGTTCTCATTCTTCTTACAGTGACTATTTAACACTGATCTCGTCTGTTTTATCTGCATCATTCCCACTGGTTATGTGTATGTATACTCGTCACAGTTACTGTATATTAATATTATGTAAAATTCCACATAAGGCCCAAATCAACAAGTGCATTCAGGGAGGACTTGTTGAGAAAGTAGTTTATACAGATATGCTGCTTAAAGCAAAGAGAAGGAGCCTTTGCCACACGAGGGTCAATAGAGGAACGGATGGGAAGGTTCTCTTTCCAAGAGAGGCTTTGGGTAGTTGTTGTTGAGG
>NW_009218411.1:0-17936 GCF_000690835.1 Fulmarus glacialis | reverse complement strand
CGGTTTTAGATACGGTCAGCAGGCAACGCAGTGGAAACTATCTCAAATGTGCCCATCTGTAGACGAGTCAACCAACCCAATGAGTTGAGGAAGCTAGCAAGTCCCCATCAAAGAAGTAAGCAGCATGACATTACTATTTCTATTTTTTAATGTACATGTAGGCCCATTTTCATTTTAGATACAGTCATTTTTATGATTTTCTCCAGCAGAAATAGTTTAAAATTGAGATTTGTGCCCATACAGAAAACCAATCTGATGTAAGAGTGATAGACTTTCCCTGGGCACTTCTGTTAGCAGAAAATGTTAAATGAAAAATTAAAAGTTTTCAAATTTTGTTTTTATTTCCTATTACACTGAAATCAAGGTGTAAAGAAGGTGGAAGGAGGACCCACTTGAAATCAAACAAAGCACTGAAATTTTTTTTGTGTGTGTCTGAGTGGAATAAATTGTCGGAATAAGTATATGTAAAAATAAAAGCTGCTTTTGTTCACAAATATTAGTAGGTACATGAATCTAAAGAAGAAGTTGTAACAAGTTGTTTCAACAAACAAGCAAAATCTAGTGTTTCATACCTATATATTTTAGTTGTACTGAATTATGCAAAGTAAACCTAAATTCATTTTAAGTGCATATATAATTCCTTAACAATTTGAGACTAACAATAAGTGGCAGAGTATTGGACAACTCAGGTGTCAGAACATTTAAAAGCTACAATGTGAATTCAATATTGTACAGGATGTATTTAGCTTTGCAGTAAAGATGCAACCTAAACTTTTGACAGCAGAACACAACAGTAATACTGGCCAAAAACTTCAAAAATAATGTTAAAAATGAAAAACATGTTGGAGTATATATTATATAATACTGTATCACCAGTACTTAAAGTGGATTTTCTTTTAAAATGCAGTACTTGAGATACTCTGATTTTTAAAATATCATTTTAATTAATTGAATTTTAATTTTAAAAAAATAATTAATTTTCCTGTCAGAGAACTGATAATCTTTGACTTTGTAAAAGTGCAAGATAATTTATCTTTTTCCACTCTACATAATCCCATTGAAATAATGAACAGAAAGTATTTTATTTATTGCACTGAACAGAGCAATTTATAGTAGTTGAATATAGTATAGTCAAGCATGCAAAATATGTATGCTTAATGCAGGGTAACAGTCATAAAAAAAAAGATCATATGCCTCTACTAAGAATGCCAATATCTTTCTGCCTACCTACCTACTTTGCTACTTTGCTTTTGCTTAGGAGGAGGTAGTCACAGATCATAACAGCAGCAACTGTTTTCATCCACTTAAATTGACAGTAATAGTTGAGACACAAACACCCGGGAAAGTATATTTTGTGGAAGGCTAGCTACAGAGAATAATCTTTATTTCTGGCCAGCCCTACTTATTTTATTTTATCACTGAAGAAAAAATCTTTATGCCAAGAGAAGGAGAAATTGAAATACACTTTTGCCTAGTGCTAAAAACGAGTTGCACAGCAACCACCTTATTATTACACCACAACCACCTTATAATGAATTTTTAAGATCCCAAAGCTATTATTTTAAATTTCTTTTTTATTTCTATAAGCACTTATTGTAAGAGAAATATGAACAGAGAGGCACAGAGACTTTATTGATAATCATCCAACAAATATATGTGATTGTAGGATAGAATCATAGGATACTTAATATTGACAGTGACTTCAGGAGGTCCTCTGGTCCAACTGCTTGCTCAAACCGTATGAGGCAAACCTATTTTGCACCACCACAAAGGTGTAGTCCAGTATGAGAATAAGCTAAGGCTTGGAAACATTTCTTCCTCTCCTCCTTTTCTGGAAAAAGAAAACTCTTCCATTAGGTTTAGAAAATGTTTCAGAAGCATAATCAGCACTTAGCTTTTAATAGTTATTTTGAATGATATTAATAATTCTTACCTGTGAATAGCAAGAAATATCAGTGCTTAAGAATGAAGTGTATGTTACTGAATGGCTGTATGAAAGATCTCATTTGTTTACTATTACAGTTTTAATTGTTGAGCATACTCTGAAACGATGGTATTCCTCTACTCAAGATCGAAAAAGGCATTGGTGAATCAGTCTTCTCAAACAATGCTTGCATTGTTTTCCCTGTGTCTTACTAATCTTTGTATGTTACTCAAGAAACATATTACTGAATACAGAATAAGCACTTGGGAGAAATTAAAAGAAGGAAAAGTTCATAACTGCCTGTATACAGATTTCTTTCTTTATAGCCAGAGGAACTTTTCGAAGAATTTTCCAGGAGTGGAAATACAAGGAGAAACAATACTTTTTCTGAAGGGAAAAAAGTATGCCCATGTTACTAAGTGACTCTTTTCCTTTTGCAGTCTGCATCATTTATTGGTTTTAGTACTACCCATCCAAACAGTGATAATTGAATCACAAAACCATATGCTGTTAAAAATGAAGAATTTTCTTTAATAAAAGTACATTAATTAATTCCATTCTGTATTAAATTCGGTAACTATATTTGTAGGGATATTTCTGCATGTCTAAGAATCATACAAATTCTTTGAAAATGAACCCTTCTGCCTTAAACATTGATCTTTTTTGTCCCTGGATTATTCCCACTATTTCGATAGTTTTCAACAACTTTTCTTCCTCCTTTTCACCAAATCCTTACTACCTTCCACAAAGATACTTTCATTTGTGCAATGTACCCTGTTAGGTCTTGAGAATCTGCTGATAACTAAGCAGCTAAGTTATCGTGAAAGACATATGGTAAAACCAAGCAAGCAACAAAGATTTGATGCCTGAGTATACTGGATTTCTGATTGGTTGTTGGTGGGCTTTTGGGGAAGTGGAAATTAGGGAGGGATTGTGTGGGTTGTTTGTTTGTTTGTTTGTTTTCCACAAGATCCTTATTGTAGTTTCCTCTCATTCTCCCTTTTTCTCCTGTTCCCTCACCCAATTGAAGCCATGGGCTGAAAACAGGTCCCTGATGATTTCTCTTTTTATTCTGGCTGGGAAACAGCCTGTATGCCACTAGCAAAGTGAGTCACTTGTCTGCTTTTCCATTTTTTCTTACCTTTTTGTATCTCATTGTCCTGGTTTCGGCTGGGACAGGGTTAAATTTCTTCCTAGTGCTGTGTTTTGGATTTAGTATGAGGAGAACATTGATAACACACTGATGTTTTCAGTTGTTGCTAAGTGCCCTCCTAGTCCAAGGACAGCTCCCATGCCTACTGACTGAGCTAGGTACACACTTACTCAGTATAAATATAGAGATAATGCATTTCATTTCTGTTGTCCTAAATTTTTACAGTGAAGTTGAACCATTGCTTAGCTTGAAGAATTAGCACCAGAAAATGCACGTAGGGTTCCTGCAAGATTTGGCATATACAAAAATCCCAATCTCTGACTCATATGACTATTCTATAAATAATATTTCTCTGGGTACAATACAACTTTTTGTTGCATCAGCAACTTCTAAGGTGGTGTTTCTACGTATTGATGTCTTTTATGTGCTTGTGTCATGTATGGCTCTCTATTGCTCTTGGGCTGAGGTTGAGGATACCTTAAGCTGCTTAAGAACTGCTAACTGCTAACTCGTTTTTTATAGTTGGCAGATGTTATGCTCAAGGAAGTAGGTTTATTGAGATGAAAGAACTGAATATAGAAGAGTTTTTAATTTTTCTGAATAACTATAACAGAATATTGCTGAGAACAGGGAAAAGGAAAAATACCCGAATCATTAATGCAATCATGATTCACTCAGCACAGCATGGTCTTGATTCAGTAACCATTATTGCATTAAGATGTATGGGTTAGACTCTGCAGCTTTTTGTAAGTGTTAGTTCTATTAACTCCTATTAACTTCTGCAGCAGCTTTTATTTGAATATTTCAGGATACTGACATTAGCAATTGCCATTTCCTGTAAAATTAAAAGAGTGTGTAAGGATCACTTCAGCAGCAACTAAAACAACATTACTAGAGAAGCAGCTATTTAGCAACAATGCACAGTAGCTTAGGAGATGCAGAAGAAAATTTGACTAAGGCTATTCAAAATACCAATTCTTCCTTTAAAAATGGAATTCACTGGTCGCAGTTGCATGGATTACTGTATTGCATGCCACGTAGGCACATTACTGTATTGCATGGAAATCTATATTGTCTATTTTGTCAAACATCCACTGGTATTTTAGTCAAAAAATTGAACATTCAAATCTTCACTCAATTAGTATCTCTGTTCAAGATCTTATGATCATATGATAAAATCATGTTTCAGTGGATCCTGAAAAACATATCTATGTTAAATGTGATTTTTCAAAATCTTTTCCTTCCATGTCATGCAAATGCTTTTATTCTGATTCCTAAACATTTGTAACACTGTCTCTTAATACACTGGTGAAATAGTATTAATCTTCACAAAGGTATTATTCAGTGCAAATAATTTCCTTCTCATTTTTGGTCCGCATATGAAAACTTAAGCACCATTTGACGCTATGTAGTTCTGTTCTGTTAAAAAGCTGAAGTTCTAATTAGAAGATAGATCCCTGAGGCTACTTTCCTAGGTTACTCACTCATGCAAATTTATTTTTTGTGTCTTAAAGGTTTTTTTATTCTGCTGTTACTTTTAGAACAACATTTCAGCAACATAATTACCTATTCCTTTCAATACCCAAGATATTTTTTCCAAAGAAATCACAAGATGAATGATTAATGTGAATAATATTTTGCAGAAAAAACAGTAATACTCAATGAAAAAGCAGTGGAATTGGGTCATAACCCTTTCCAGCTTCTGCATGAAGGAAGTTCAAAGTCAGCTTTTTCTTAATTTATACTGAAGTAATATAGCACTCAATTTGCATATGAGAGTTTTGGGTGGGTGTTGCATGTTAGGCAGAAAGAACAACTTGTTCTGTTATCATGCAAATTGAATTTTGCTTTTTGTCAAAATGCTTCACAACCAGATTTTATCTGCCTATTCTAAGCCTTAGTAAGAAAAAAATACGCCCACTCTCTGCTAAACTTTTCCCAAGATATTTATGATATTTACCCCCTCACATGTTCCCCCCTTTCTAGTGCATTGTCTGTGTGTTGCACTTTGTGGCAAAAATATCTTTGCCTGGTAATGAATTGTAGATAGCTGGATAACAACACTGAGTGGTGCAAGATTTTAAGAAGGCACCTAATATTTATTTAAGGAAAATTATACAGGTATTACAAGTTGTTGTACTAGAATATATCAGTAGTTCTATCCGTAGTGCTAAATGATTCTTACTATATCAATTTTCTTGATATTTTAACTTCCAAATTCACAACTACAGAAATGAAATGAAGCTTTTTCATCTGGTAGATACATTTAATGTACTTTGACTCTCAAACTGGAGTTCAGGAGTGGAGCTAGTCAGAACAACTTTGGAAATCTGTTGCCAGTTGTCCATTTTCCCCTGAAAATAACAATGCATGACATTCTGGTAAAATTAACATTTGGAGTGAAAAGGATTGGAAAAATAGTCCTGATGATGCCAAATGTCCCAGTTTAACAGTTTAATGTAAAAAGTTTAGAAACTATTTTTTATATAAAACTTTTTTTTTATAAACTATTTTTTCGTAGAAAAGTGGGAGTTTTTCCTAGTGAACGGTTTGCAGTAAATGAACTCAAAGTTACCCTGTGTCCTCTCTGGGCTGAATTAGATGATGGACTCGAGAGTACAGACAAATCTTTATAGTCCTTTGGAAAAAACAAATCACCCTTTGATTTAAAAAACCCAAACAAACTGACAAACCCAAATGTGACAACATTGATTTGTCACACTACTACGACTTTAACTTTTAAGAAACAATTCTTTAAATTAATACTATTTAGACTTGAACATTTCTTTAAATAAAAAGATAAATAGTTTAATATAAAGAACAGTTACCTCTGCTGTCTTTACAGTGTTTCTCAATACAGTCAGGAAACCATATGGCATGTTCAGATAATCTTATTTATATATAGCTTGACCTTTTATTAATAAATGTTGCTGTGACAGATTGGGGTAACTTCTGCACTCAAAGACTGGCCCACAGAAGTGCTTTTAGATGATGGATAAGGTCTGGCATCAAGTTCCTTTAGCAAGCATTTTACACATTTAACCTGTTTAATATAGCTAAGAATTTTTTACCTGTGAAATCATGCTGCAGGATGCACTTCCAGTTAGATACACAGATTCTCAAGTCCTGTAATTAATCATTTATATTAAAGGTGAACCCCTTACAAAAGGACCACATTTTTATGGGATTGTTTTTCTCCAATAGTGATTGATTTATTTGAATAATATTTGAAAATTCAAAATTTCTATAATATTAGCTGTATAGAACTGTGTGTGTAAGCTAGCTAAAGTTTAGCTAAACAAAAACCTATTATTATAATGGAGCCATTGATTGATACCAGGTATTTAGAGTGACCGAACAGTATATCCTAACTGTAGGACATGCTCTGTTTGTGTTTGTTAAAAACCATGTTCCCTTTTTCTTTTTCATCCTCCCCACCCCTGCTACTCCTTCATCCTTACTGTGATCTTTTTCCCAATGTTGTTTTTTTTTTTCTTTCTGTATATTTATTATCTATTCAGTTTGTCCTAGACTAAATTCAAAAGAAAAAAATCTGTGCATGTGTATGAGTATTGTTCTCTCAGGGTGAATATCAATGATCAATTGGTTATCTGTTATTCTCCAGTCTGTTTATCTTATTATTATTTTTTAACAAGATAATGTTCTTACTCCTGTGCTTTTACAAGCTTAACACCTAAGGCTGGAACTGCATGACTCCTCCAGGACTTGGTTCCTAACTCAGCTACTGTTCTTTCCATCTCCCATATTTCAAAATGAGATTCACTGCACCTGCAGAGCTAAAATCTGGGACTTTTCAGCACTGGGTCATTGGGGACTGCTGCCAGTGATGCCATATCTCTGAGCAGGAAAGCATAACCTTCCTCATTACAATTTATTTCTTTATTTGCACAGTACTTCAGCCACGTAATGTGTTGAACCAACACTATAATTTTTACTGATATTGAACCAGATATTCAGTTCAGAGACGTATAGTGGTTGATACAACATGTACATAATTTGTACAAAATATGTAAAGCCTATAAGCAAACACAGAAGTTACCACTTTCTTCTTCAGTTAATATTTATCTTAACTGAATAATGCTTTTCAGAGTACCTTGGTACTTGACTAAAAGACTTTTCAAAATGTAAGACCTCATTCTTTGTTTCTCTAGGATTTTTGTACTGGCATACAATGTAATTGATATTAATATTTGTCACATGAAGAAACTAAGATCTAGCTCCTGTCTCCTGATGGAGCTTTTTAAACGTCTTTTCCCCCTCCTCTCCCTCCTTCACATCTGGTGAGCTTTCATTGACCATGGTATTCTTGGAATCTGCAATACCTGCATTGCATCAACTCAGCCTGATCTCTTTTTTTTTAAGGCTTTTATCAGGAATCAGAATCAAAGATATGCAATGGAAGAAATAATACGAAAGAAATAATATGAAAATGCAAGAAATATGAAAAAGCTGCATCTGGTTCCTGAATTCATATTTTAATATAATCGATTGCAAGTAATGTACAATGGCTGTTTCAAACTTCATTTATGAGAGTACTCACTCTTATTAATACAACAAAATTGAGTGTCCAGCTATATTGCTGTGTTGCATAGGAAAATAATATGATTCTACAGAAATGTAATTTATCCAATATACCAATCCATAGAGTATTTTTAATAGGGATTCTAAGGCCTTCTATAGCTTGCATTCTGCAAGAATGCTTTTGAATTAAAACCTATAGGATTCATGAACCAAGTAAGTTAAACAGCTTGTATGACACTTAGCTTTACAAGCAATATTAATTTTGGTAATATAATTTTTGGTAATAGAAGTGTATTCACAATTTCTTTATTATTTTTTCTTTAAAATAATTTTTGTGTGTAATAGATATTCAGAATTACTAATAATACTGGATGATGTGGTATGCCATGTTTTTAAATGAAAAAGAAATAAGATACAAAAATTACCAAGTCTTTTTTATGTATTTTAAATCATACAGTGGATTAACTTACATTTGAGTTAAATTTAAAAGTAACATTATTAAAACATCCTTTTTTAGTTAAGTTTTCAAAACTTGTTCTACCAGTTTGATATCTTACACCACTAGATGTCATTGTAGTTGAATCCTACCGCCAGTTTTATATTAACTCCGTGCTGCCTTCAGCCACTGGATGGCATCTTTCAATTGTTTTCAGGTACAAGGCTTTTTAATAAGCTGATTTACACAAAGCAGATTATTTTAATGCTTCATTTAATGCTCCAGTGTCTCTAAAAGCTTATGTTCTGTTTGCAGACAAAAACTTATACGGATGTCCGAATTTTAGATTTTTAATGAAGTCTGGAAAGATAAAAGAGAACTGAGAAGATGTACATTTCAGTAGCTATACAATAGTCTTGCTTGAGGGGAGGTTTCTTGTGGTGCAGTTTCCGTGAGGGTTAGGGACATTGTCATCTGAAGAATTCTTTGAGCCTCATCAGAGAAATTTGGTTTATTGAAAAGAGCATGCAGTGTACTGTGCTTAGTATGGCGTTGAAAAGCATCTGTGTACTTATGTACAAATGCTTATTTGGCATTACCTAGCACAGTAAGTGTAATAAAACTTGTTTTAGTACTGGGACAGATAAGAAGGCATAGGCTTTTATATAAGTATAACCTGTCAGCAATACAAGTGTTTGATAAAGCATTGAGAGTTTGGTTTTGTTGAAGGGTCTAGGTTTTTTCCAGGGTGGGTGTCTTCGCATTTTTTTTCCTTCACTTCTCACTGTCTTCACTTTCCTGATCACCTGCAAGCTCACCTCTGGCCTGGCACCAACAAGCTGACCAGGGGAGCAAGACTCCAAAGCCTCCTTCCCGTGGCCCCGGCCACCCAGAGAGATGAGATCTCCTGCCCCCAGCTCTAGGTGGGAAGTTTTGGCCTAGCTGTGTGGGTAGGTGTGCCGGGGGTGCCAAATGCAAGTCACCTGTAGTGAGAGATGTTGGCATCCTTTGCAACTGCAAGCAAAGCCCATCTGTGCTGAGGGTGGGGAGAGAGGCTATGCCAGCTCCTTCCTCCCTCAAGAGGCAGCAAGGCATTTTCTTCCCTTGCCCTGGTTTCCTTGCTAAGCTATGCTGCTAGCTTCTATGTTTGACCATAAATTAAGCCTATGCATAGCTGGGTGAAGATTTGCCATGTCGCACAAGGGATCCTTCTTGGGCATCTTGCACTGCAGCGGCAGATTTGCAAGTGCTTCTGCTTCCCCAAAATTGGAAGCAGATGGCCACTGGGGCTCTTCTTGGAGGCCCATGAGCGCAGGACGTTACACCGGTGGGCTGTGACTTCCAGCAAAGGTGTACAAGAGGGTTGTGCACTGCTTTTATTTCAAAGCTCAGCTCTGCTTGCAGAGTTATTTTTCTAATACTGTCTTGTTAAAAAATCATTTTATTGGTTGTTTACTATTACATCAGAGCAATTTTAAACCCCATTGAGATAGGGGAAGATGGTGCTTAGGCCTTCACACAGATTTTAACAAACCCCATAGGTTGCAGTGCTAAATTCAGTCTATCTTTTTAAAATCAAAATTCACAGACTCTATTGGTTATACATCTATATTTACTTCATTTACCTGCAGGGGAATGTAAAGACTGCTACCTCCAAAAAAAGAAATTCAACATACCACTTGCCTTCACACGTACATCGCTTTCAGTGTACTTTTAAAATATCTCTAAGATATTAAGAAATTTCATCTTGTCGTGGTTTAACCCCAGCTGGCAACTAAGCCCCACACAGCCACTTGCTCACTCCCCCCCGGTGGGATGGGGGAGAGAATCAGAAGGGTAAAAGTGAGAAAACTCGTGGGTTGAGATAAAAACCGTTTAACAGGTAAAGTAAAAGCCATGCACGCAAGCAAAGCAAAACAAGGAATTCATTCACTACTTCCCATCGGCAGGCCAGTGTTCAGCCATCTCCAGGAAAGCAGAGCTCCATCACACGTAATGGTTACTTGGGAAGACAAACACCATCACTCCGAACGTCCACTCCTTCCTTCTTCTTCCCCCAGCTTTATAGGCTGAGCATGGTGTCATATGGCATATGGGGTCAGCTGTCCCGGCCTGTGTCCCCTCCCAACGTCTTGTGCACCCCCAGCCTGCTCGCTGGTGGGGTGGGGTGAGAAGCAGAAAAGGCCTTGACTCTGTGTAAGCACTGCTCAGCAGTAGCGAAAACATCACTGTGTTATCAACACTGTTCTCAGCACAAATCCAAAACACAGCCCCATACTAGCTACTATGAAGAAAATTGACTGTATCCCAGCCAAAACCAACACACATCTCCAGTGTGAAATTTATCT
This sequence comes from Fulmarus glacialis, assembly GCF_000690835.1. Taxonomy (NCBI): domain Eukaryota; kingdom Metazoa; phylum Chordata; class Aves; order Procellariiformes; family Procellariidae; genus Fulmarus; species Fulmarus glacialis. Next base: position 7,533 of record NW_009218411.1, on the reverse strand, counting down.
TCTTGTGAAGTTCATGTTGATACCCACTAAAGGTGGGTGTTTGTTCTAATTAAATAAGTGTGTAAAAAATGCCATATGGAGTTTGCATTTGGAGACTCTTCTTACATACAAAAGGAATTAATAGAAGCAGAGATCAAGCTTACGGACTGCTGTAAATTGGCACAGGTCTGTTATCTGTTTGCTTTTTTACACATGAGTAAGCCCAAAACACTTGATGTTTTTTAGCCTGCATTGTTGTGTCAAGTGTCTTCGCGACCACCTGAATGTATGGTGCATTAAACTAGCCAGGGTTCCAGAATTTAAAAATCATTGGAAAAAAACCCCACCCTGTCTTTGTGGGCTGGAAGTCTCGTTTAAGACCTTGGTGGTTGATCACCCGCCTTTAATAAACAAAACAAAGCAAACTCCTTTTGGCCACTGAGTAAGATATACTTTAACCCGTGATCACACCCCTGATTCTGGAAACCAAGTATTTTTTCTGCAGAGTAATCACCACCTTGACTTCCTTTGCCTAAGAGTTGAAGTGCAACCTATTCTGCAATGATTTGCATGTTAATTCTAGAAGCAGAGGGATGCAGTTAGCCTTAATTATTGACAAGAACGCATCAGTATACTTAATGGGAGAGGTATGAACCTGTCAAGTGCATCTCTTCATGTTTGAATAACAGACATAATTGGGAATACCCGAGGAAACCAGAGGTATATTATGAAGCCTCAGTGGAACGCTTTCAAGCAAAAAAATTTCAATAAATTGAGTGCATTAATTAATGAAAGGTTAAACGAGCAGACTGAAGCAGCAGCTCAGTCACTGATCATTATAGTCATAATGATAAGATTGCAGTGACTTAATCCACTAATTTATACAGTGTAGTATCTACTGGACTTCCAGTTTACAAAGAATTGAACAAGACTTTCCGAATCAAATTTTGTATTAAATCTAAAGCGATTTACTTTATTTTAGGCTGTTTCTGTCTTCATTGTGAAGCATTTTGTAGCATGATCTGGCAATTTCCTCCGTGGGGGGAAGGACTCCTTAACTTCTTTTTCTGTGTCCCATTTTTCCATGCCCACTGCCTGCCCCTCCAGCCCCAGCTGTGGCTTCTGTCCCTCCATGCGGACCGCTCTGCAGTAATGGTCACAGGTAGTGTTGCACTGGGCAATCGCCAAAAATTACGCTGCTGAATCTTCTAGTTCTTGTTCTCTTGCTCCTCCTGGCTGTGTTGCTGTAGCACCCAAGGACACCGTTCCCATTGTGGGAGGTGCTGTATCTAGCAAAGAGCCTTTGCTCTGAAGGCCAAGGTCTTCCTGTTTGTTTCTTTGACATTATCAAGGTGTCTTTAGAGTGATGTGAGCTCTCAATAACAAACTCTTTTTCTACTGCTGATGACCCTTCAGCACAGGTAATTTCAGCCTGCTGTTTTTTCTGTTCCTTCCCATATTTCTAAAATGCTTGTTTGTACCCAATGAAATTGTCTATATTTGTTTCACTGCCAATTTTAGATGGCATGTTTCTTTTTTGGAGATTAAATGAAGATTTCAGGAAGAAATGCTGAGTTTGCAAACAAACGCAGGAGGGGCCAGAATTTTACCTCTTCTGCTTTGTTTTTACTAGCTAGTAAACAAAGTGTTAAGCACAATAGAAAAATAACACTTTTGTTGAGACAGAGCTTTCAGCCAGTGAATTGAACTTACTCCATATTTGAATTGTCTGTGAAAGTCTATTCCCTGCTGTACAAAATTTTTTTTTTTGCAGCTATTCTGCACCTGCTTTACTATTCTGCCTTAAAGAGAAATACAGAAGTAGTATGTGAGGGAAAAGAACAGCTATATTTAAAATCCGGGGTTTTAAAAGGTGGACTTAGCCTTCCTGAACTCTTCTGCTTTCTAAGAGTTTTAAGGAAATTTTAAGCATGTAAAGCATACTCTTACTCCTCAGGAAAACTTTAGGTAAACTGAATTCCCATCCACTGTGCAGGATTAAGAAGCATAAGGATTTTTAATACAATCTGACAATGGAAAGGATGAATCATAGGAAATTTATAAATAAAAATGAACACTTCAGTTTTCATTAAGAGAAGTCAATTAAGAGCGCCCTATGAAAAAGGGAAAAAGAAATTAAATCTGGATCAATCCATTGTGTAAGACGTGATGTTTACAGGTCAGAAAAATAGCTTTTTCTAGTAACTTCTTTATGTCCCTGCTTTCATTTATTATCATACTGTTTGATGTGCCCCGCCCAGGACTGCAGCAAATCAGTGTCTTTATGAACCCAGTGTGTTGCCATACTGAATTATACTCTAGAAAGCAATGGAGGTAAGGAGCTTTCAAGCAGCCTTTACTGTTCTGCCATGTTCTCATGCACTAATTCACAACAAGACACCCTGAATATATTCCATCAAATTTGATTTTATCATGTTCAAACATGTTTGCTGTTATAACCTTGAAACTTTTCTTCATGTCGGTCATAAAGTCCCTTGTGCCTGTTGTAACTGTTGGGTGCTGCCATATTAAAACAGAATCAAAAATGCTTTTGCTAAACAAACAGGACACACAAAAACAGTTCTACCAGATTTTTAACAGTATCTGTAATTTACAAAGATCCAACTATTGCTGTAATGTAAGTTTTGTCAGAATTATTACTTACTGTTTTTCTGGTGCCTTTCAGAGGAAAAAAATGCATGATCTTTAGCTGCTAACTAATAATTGAGAAACTAGGGAATTAAGTTCCTCTTTAAAGTATGTAGGGAGAAAAGTGTATAATTTGCATTAGTCTTTCATGTTTAGTATGACTTAAATAGTAAGTGAAAACATGATAGTAAAAACCCCAAAACAAGCCACACTCAGAAACTGATTGCAGTTTCTTTATTCAACTAGGTTGTATTCCGTATATCAGAAGGTCTTTTTAAAGAGAAGGACATTGAAACATTTTTCTCAGATGAGTATCTTGCCAGGTAATTCTCTTACTACCTTTGTAGAGTTCCTCTGTTTAATGATTTATTCTGTTTTAAAATCACTGAAAGCATCTTTACACAAAATCTGCGTAAGTAAAGCTACAAGAGACTTAAACTTGCTGGCCATTAAGAAAGTGCCTGTTTGCAGAAGGGTGTTTCCTTTGTGAGATCAAAAGGCTTTCTTAGGTGCATACATTGTCTGACTGCATTTATGTTTTTAGGACCAGGGCCTAAGAGTGTAAGTTAAGCAGCCTGAGTCAGCGTTGTTACTTTATGATACTGACTGTCACTTATTGAAGGGCTTTGTGTGACAGTGCTTAGGGTCAGAAAACCACAATCCCTCTTCCAAAGAGCTTTTAGTTTAACATGTAAGCCTGGTTTTAGTGCACCTTACAGTTCTGCAGTGAATCTTACAGGTGCCTGGAGCTGGTTGGTTTTTTACATGATTCTTTTGCAAGTATTGGCTGCCTTCTTTTTAGGATTTTCATGTATTTGATGCATTCCTCACATGTACAGATTTTTTTTCTGCATAAATACATTTTGTTGCAATACTGAAAAGGCGATGTTTGTATGATGCTTCAAGGATGTGTGCTGAAGCTTTGCTTCAGTATTGGCAACTGTCAGGATTTGTGGATAAATGCTTTCAAAACCAGTGACAGAATTTACTTCATACAGACTGTTTTGAGTAGATGATCTCATGAGGTTGAGGAAATGTTTGTTTCAATTGAGCACTTAGCTTTCTGATTCCTTAATTTAACTGCAGTGCAGGTTTTATGCATTTATAATGCAGTTAAAAATAGAGAAGGAAGAACTAATGTTGTAAGAGTGATACATGCATGGGAACACTCTACCAACTCAACTAAGAACTAAAATAACATGTCAAAAATAGGTATCATTTCTTGTGGAGGACTTTTTTCCCTCATGCTAGAATATAGAGTGACCAGGGAGACACTATACCATCATCAGTCATCTCAGAAAGCTCAATCCAGCAGCTCCTGAAAGAGGAAAGTTAGGAAGTTTTTTGATCAGTGTCAGCACACACTTGGTAAGACAACATTATATTCTAACAGTATACCAGGACAAGTATACCAGGAGTCGTGGACGGAAGACGGCAAGTTTTAATCTAAAAAAAGTACATGCTTGCAACAACCACAGCACTGTCCATTGCAAAAGATAAGAGTTGCCAGAAGCTACTGTCTGCTGGCTATTTTAAAATCAGAATTACAGAACTACATGTTTTCTGTGATGTCATGTATGCATTTCCATGCAGCAGTGATCCATTCAAGAAAGTGCTGCTGTTTATCCGCACAAGAGATTGAACTGAATGACCCTTTCTGACATTTATAGACACAGTATGAATCTATCTGTACAGCAAAGTATTTGTGCAATGTTGGTTGATTTCATTTAATTGCACTTAAACTTACTATCATTGCCCACTTTTCCCTGTCTCGATGGGGTTCAACTTTATTAGCTGAGACGTTTATTCACTGGCATGACTTGTTTACTTCTCATGTTTTTATGGGTGTTGGTTCGTAAGCAATAGGTTTGCATTGAGGAAAGCCACCACACCCATGGTGCAGTAGGACCAGACCCTGCTATGTACTGAGAGAGACTGAGCACTACTTCTGCTATGAGTATCACATTCACATTCAACACTGGGAGCATAAACTGTAGTCAGATGTCTTGTGTTGGATGAAACCCTGCATCAATCCACAGGGCAGAGAAGTGGTGAAAGAGTTTGTAGAGCAAAAGTCAAGCACCTGTAGACATGCTTTTAGGTGGAACAATTGCCTTTGCAGATACTGTTACTCCACACATATTATGCTTTCATGGACAGAAAATGTAATTTTTCAAGGCAATAAAAATACTCCTTTTTCAGAAACCCGGCTTCAATGCATTTTTAAAAATATGTGGATGGAGGGGAATTCTAAGCTACACAAAAGGATAATCCTCAGTGATTTCAGCACCATTTGTTCAGAAGAAACAACATGGATAGTGTAAGAATTTGAGTTTGAATGGGTACTATTGTAATGCCAGACATTTTTAAGCTGCTCAGAAATTCCCTTCTGTATTAGTTTTCTGGATCTCTATCATTAGGATTGTACAGGGCATTTATTTTAATAATGCATATTTTGTGCACAGTTGTCGTGTTGGTTATAAATATTTATGAACAAGTTTTTGCTGTAGTACAGATGCAAAATTGTTCAGACTTGCAGGTGTCAGATTTTGGGAGATGGGCCAACACGTAAACGGATTCTAAGTGGATGTTTTGATGTTCAATTAAGGGTAGAAAGACAATTTCGTTTCTGATTTTATTTTCAGGAAGGTTCCGATTTTATGTTCATTTTTATTTTCTGAACCATAGAGAAGATAAAGGCTGAAGAAAACTACAATAGATAACTTACGGGAAATGTAAAATTGTAATGGATGTGTGCAGGTTGCATGTAACTATTCAACTTAGTTGTTAAATATGCTACTGCCTTTGCTGAGAAAACTACATTTTCCTGGCTCTTTTCAGTGGCTAAAGTAATCCACCAACATTATTTATTTATGCACAAGGATGAAAGAATCATCCTATTTGCAATGACAAACTACAGGAAAGCGCTTTTTTGAAAAATAAACTCATGCTTCTCCTCAAGTTTCATAAATACTTAAGGGATGTGGCTAGTTTAATGAGCTTATTATCTGTTTTGGCTCATACTTTCACTTTTTCATTTCTTAAAGAATATTTACTGCAACTTTTCACTCTAAAGATACTGGAAACTATTTATATTAAAAAAAAAAAGAAAAAAAAAAATTCCACCCTTCCCCAAATATTTTGCGTGTTGAAATATGTCTCCTCATGCATAATGCGCTGAATTTCTGATTACTTAAAGATGAGCTAAGGAGGATTGGCCTAAGTTTTCTAAAAGGATGAACTCTGTGCATACCTCCAATACCTTGCAAGAAGCTGGATTTATTTAAGCATGTATATTCTAGTCAACAGTTTTGTGTTTCCTTCAGCTACTGAAATGTGTTAATTCTTTTTCAGTTGCCACTAAGATTTTATTTTCAGAATACAAACGGGATTCAACCCTAAGAAATTGACACATTGTGAGATCATAGAATTGAACTTACTGATGCAAAGTGTTCGTGACTGAAATGCTAAATGAATGCTGTTTCTGTGTAGTATGTATGTTTAATACATATTGATTGTTTTCAATTTGAAAATCATTAGTGTTCTCATATGGCAAATTATTTTCAGGGCTATTCCAAGTACAATATGATATCAGGATTTATGTGTTGCTGGTAATCAGGAAAGTGGAAATAGTTTGGAAGATTTTGGGATTCAAGCTCCGATACGAAATACTGAATTTCTTATCTTTTGTATTGCTACACTTCTTGCCAGCATGAACTGCTATATGGCTATCATAAAACACTTTGTTAAAGAAACATACCATTTTTATTAATATCATGTGGCTTACACGTGGAAAAAATTGGCATGTGTTACTAGGGACTAGCTGAACAGGGAAATGTCTCTCAAAGTATTTTAAGATTCTTCATAACTGTGTCTGACAGTGCATGGTGATTTGTCTTTTTGTTTTTCTTTTTGCAGTAATGTATTTGATGCTTGCATCTACTGCAGGAGTGAGATGATGCTGAGTAGGCTATTAATATTTTATAAATTACCGTTAAAAAAGTCACACTCATGCTTTTCTAGCACACTCTGGATCCCTCTGACGGCATGCTGTTCTGAAGTTTTACTGGCAATTAAAGTACTGGTGGTGTAAGTGAGAAAAAGGCTGTGGAGTTAAAAAAGAAGAACAAACACCCAAAGCATCCCTTTTACATCACATAAATTAAATAATTTTCATATTGTTATAATTTCATTATAAAATTATTTTTTTTTCTAACTCTTTACAGCTAGAACATTAGGGCAATATTAGTTATCTAGGACAAAATATAGGAAGTATTGTACAGAATAGATCTTTTATAATAGATTTAATCTCATCTCAGACTTTAGGTAGAGCACATCAGTAAAACCTGATTTCCCAAACATGACTTCTGTATCGTCCTTAAGCACGCTTCTCTCCCAATTCCTAAAATAACATAATACTAGTGTGATACAGTGACCCTATCCACTGAACATATTTACAAGTATTAAGGTTCTGATTTAATGGTACTTCACTGATTTAATGGTGCAATACAAGATGTACATCTTTTTCAGTGGAAGAGGGGAAATGATACAATGCAGAGATGAATCCCGTCTACAGTCTTCACAGAAACCTGGTACACTCTGAACTCTGCTCTACAGAATTTGAATCAAGAAACTCTGTCAGGATCTTAGTGGGTGGATACATACTCCTTTAGTATACATTCAACTGAATGACAGCTGTACCCCATTTTGTGATTAGCTTATGAAATCATTTGCTTCACCTTTTTAACAGAATTACTGGAGACAAAGATTGCATTCACAGACAGCCACAAGTTTCCACTCGGTAGGTGTTTGCTTTTGTGCCAGCAGGACGTCTGTGGCACTCTACAGATAAATTTTGAATGACAAATCACTGAGTGAAGGAACTTGGCAGTCTAAAAAAAAAAA
>NW_009218410.1:0-30019 GCF_000690835.1 Fulmarus glacialis | reverse complement strand
GGTAGGGTGCGGCTCCACCAATCTATCTCCCTCTCACACTCCCTGATACTCCTTAACCTCTCCACCTCCTCCTTCAGCTCTGCCACCAGGCTGAGCAGATCATCTACCTGGTCACAGCGCACACAGTAAACATACAGAACAATTAATTGCTTCTCAAATATAATAGTTCTCATGCCCTGATCACAAGACACATAAACTCAGGAGACTGAATGACCTCCTGGCAAATCAATGATAGAGCAAAGGAAGAACCCCAGGGTTCACAATTGCATTTTTTTAAGTCTTATCCCAGAAAAACAGTAGGCTCAATATTTTTTGCTTTCATTAAATTTCAGAATAAATTGAAAGAGGGAAATATGATATTCTTCATGGAACAATAACTTATTCAAGCATTCCAACATTTTGTTTCTACATAGGGTAAACTTTCCATGATGGTTTCAGCTCTTAATTTTTTATTTATATTTTTAATTTAGTTTTCTGTAGGCTGCTTTGCATTGTCACATTGTGATTCAGTTGAGCTCAAGTTCATGGTGTTGAATAAGCCTCCCAAGCAAGTTAAAGAATTTTTGTGTCTTAGATCCAGTTAAAAAGGTTGCTGCATTAAAACCATTGATGTGTGTGAACTAAACCTTCCTTCTGTGTTGGTGTTAGAATAAAATATTCAAGACCATAAAACCTGGCCTCAAAAACTCTGGAACCTGCTTTAGTATTAAAAGTAGTATAAATACAATGCCATAAGGTCAATGACACTTTTCTACTTTTATTATTACCGTATATGAGTATATATATATTTCATATAAATTCCTTACCAAAAAAAAAAAATTTGAATCTGACAGTCTATATCAGCAACATACAGGCAAAATCTTCTTGAGGCTTGTTGTTACATATCAGACAAAAAGAAAAAAAGCATTATGGAAGGACAAGTTATTTAAATATACAAAATGAAGGGTCATCTGACAGTATAGAAATAAAGAACTAAGACACCTCTTTATTTTAATATCACACCAGATGAGTATTTTACCTGGTATACTGGTATTAAAAAAAGAGCTTATAGAATAATTAGAATATATATGAAATATCTAGAGCATATCAGAGCTGCTACACAGTGTCATACTGTCATTTACTTTCCAACAGAAACAATAATAAGATATAGGAATTATCTTGCTTTACTAGTAGCAAAGTATTTGCTGCAATTAAAGGCCAATATTCAGAAGGAAGACAACAAAATGGAAATATTTGAGCTCCCATAACAACACCTCCAAAAATTCTTTAAAAGTTATTTTGTATGCTCTATATTTTCACTTACAGATTCCAGTTTTGTTTATTTTCTGAAAATAACAATCCCATCCAAACTAATACTAAACAAGATAAATGCCCTGGAATTTCAAAATCAAAGCAAAGAGGGGGTTTGTACATTACTGTCTTTTTTTTTTTGAGTCTAGTGAAGTCAAAGAAAGAATCTTCTGTTTTTATTGACAAGGATCTCTCTACAACGACCTAAGAGGAGGTTGTAGCGAGGTGGTTGTCGGTCTCTTCTCCCAAGTAACAAGTGATAGGACGAGAGGAAATGGCCTCAAGTTGCGCCAGGGGAGGTTTAGAGTGGATGTTAGGAAAAATTTCTTTACTGAAAGGGTTGTCGAGCATTGGAACAGGCTGCCCAGGGAAGTGGTGGAATCACCATCCCTGGAGATATTTAAAAGATGTGTAGACATGGGGCTTCGGGACATGGTTTAGTGGTGGACTTGGCAGTGCTAGGTTAAGGGTTGGACTTGATGATCTTAAAGGTCTTTTCCAACCTAAATGATTCTATGATTCTATGACGAAATCCGACCTTGACTACCCTCAGAAGCAGAACAGCTGTTGATTTCAGCAGGGACAGAATTTCATTCACCCCTTAGTGTTCAAAGTTGCAAGGAGCTTTTTTCTGCATATTTACACAAAATGTAAATGAGCATTGTGTTTTAGACTTTCAAAGCAAGCCATGACTACAGAGAACACTCTTGCAGCCACAGGAAATTTAAAAAGCTAAAATCAAGAAGGCTGAAAGAGATGAGTAGTTTTACTAACAGCACAGTCCTTGTTGGGCTATGTTACCACAAAGTTTGGAGAACACTGATTTAGGAAGATCGATATGTTACTGATAGCACCTGCTCTATCCACATAAACATGCAATTTAATCAGCCCAGGTTCATATTTAAATCTTTGGTTACATCATGTTTGTTTGGTCTAGTGGTACAATTTGTAGCAGTTGAAATAACACCAAACTTAAAAAAAAGATAGCATTATTTGCATGATTACTTTCCTTGCTATAAGCATTAGGCTTCTGCCCTCTGAAACCGTAAGGGAAGTGTTAGATTCTTTTTCTTTCAGACATGATGAATTTAAGATTCAAAATGAATTTTAATCTTGATTCTCGGATATTCTGAACCCTACTCAGCACTGGTACCAGAGGGATGGAAAGGTGTACATTTGAAGCGTATGCTTCGCAATTCCCATCTGAGCTTCATCAGCTTTATCCTCTTCTACTACATATCAGAGATCTTCACCTGTATTTTGATGTCAATCTAGCTAGTCATGACCCCAAGGGTCATTTTAGATTACTAGAATGGCCAGGCTGGCAATGGATGTTCCAGCTTATTCCCTTTCCTTCAGACAGCCAAGGGGAAAAAAAAGGAGAGACAGCTGGCTTTGCCTTTTCAAGTATTTCTTTTAAAAGGCTTTGGATTGGTGGGCCTGCTGATATTGCAGCCTTTTTTACAGCATGACAGCCACTGAAAGGAACAGAAAATTTTCAATATGTAGTGTTTTTCCACTAAGGTGCAAATAGCTGAGCCAAACTGAAGTTCTATTATTTGCAGATGAAGTGAAATCTCTAACTTGATCAGGCATATGCACCTTTAATATGCACCTGATTTTTTATTTTCCAATATACTTTGAGTTAAATATTAATTTGGGGGAAAAGGTAACGTGCACCATAAAACAGAGCTTAAAAAAAAAAAAGAAAAAAAAAGCTATCATCAGCTGTGACTGAGTAAAACTAAAGATTGTGGCAGAGAGCTTAATAGCAGTGCAGTGGTCACAGAAGCCTGGTGTTTAAAAATTAATTTCTAGTTTGAAGCTGTTACTGGCAGTGCCAAGAGCATACAAAGTACATTTGTTCATCACCAGAGCTAGTTTCAGAGTAGAAAATTCAAGAGAAAGACGATGAGGTCTGTCCAGTTTCTAAAATAGATCTGGGAAATATTTAAAATCTCCAGGCAGTGAAAAATAGATTTCCACGAAAGAAGAGCTAAAGGGCAAATTAGAGAAATATCTCATCCCCACATTTTACAAGGCTATAAACTTGTCTACTTCACAAAGGATGGCCTCCTATTAATTTGATAAAAAGCTAATCAGATGCAATTTAGGTTTCTCTGAAATAGATATTTAGGGAACATCTTCTGCTCTCTCTATTCCCACTTGAAAGGAAAAAGATGTTTATCAGACCATTGACTTCTTAAAACAGAAACAAATATTACATCACTTTTCATGCTGTAAATGGAAAGAGAAACAGATTTGCAAATTCAGTCACTGAGCTGTAAATATATTCCTGCAGCTAGTCACAAGCGTAGCAGAAAGACTTTATTGTACCCACCAAAGATGTCACCATGTGCACCTATATCAAATAGTTTGTACTTTCATCTGTGAACTGAAAATTCCTGAACAAGTCTGAGCACTCCTGACCAGCAGTCCTAATATTTTAACAGAGGTACTGAGAACGTGTTTTACCTATCCAAGCACTATTACCTGCTCTGCTTCCAGCACCTCAGTGAATGAAAGCGGTGACCTAAACAGATAAGATTGCATACCACAGGAGCACAGAAAGCAGACAAGCACCAAATTTGAAAGCCAAGACTGTTCTAAAGACCAGCTTTTGACGGTTAATAACATTCTTCCAGTATCAGAAGTGGATAAAAATCTTTTTGTCTTTTGGAACAACTGAGGAAATTATTCATAGAAAACAAGTTCTGTAGTGAGTTCTGTTCAGTAAACAAAGACTTATTTCTGTGAAAATGCTTATTATTTAGACCTACTTGACAGATAGCCAAGAAATCCTGAAACATGGATTCAGTTGTTTGCCACTCTCTATTCAGGGCATGCCAATGGTCATCTAATAGTTTGCGTTTGTTTCTGTTCCCTGATTGGTTGGTTGAAGTGCTTTAAAATGGAAAAATACAAGGACTGAACAATCTTTTTATTGCAGAAATACTTATTTGCATGCAAATACATGTCTCTATATATAGAGTAGCTATTCCCCAAACATCCTTGGGAACAATAATACGTTCTCATGAATATTTGTAAATAGCAAATAAAGAGGGGGCAGGAATATTGTCAAAGATGACAAGAAAAGGACCTGGGGGTGCTGGTTGACAGCCGGCTGAACATGAGCCGGCAGTGTGCCCAGGTGACCAAGAAGGCCAACGGCGTCCTGGCCTGTATCAGAACTAGGGTGGCCAGCAGGAGGAGGGAGGTGATCGTGCCCCTGTACTCAGCCCTGGTGAGGCCGCCCCTCGAACACTGTGTTCAATTTTGGGCCCCTCACTACAAGAAGGACATTGAGGTGCTGGAGCGTGTCCAGAGAAGGGCAACGAAGCTGGTGAAGGGCCTGGAGCACAAGTCTTATGAGGAGCGGCTGAGGGAACTGGGGCTGTTTAGCCTGGAGAAGAGGAGGCTGAGGGGAGGCCTCATTGCGCTCTACAACTACCTGAAAGGAGGTTGTAGCGAGGTGGGGGTTGGTCTCTTCTCCCAAGTAACCAGCAATAGGACGAGAGGAAATGGCCTCAAGTTGCGCCAAGGGAGGTTCAGACTGGATATTAGGAAAAATTTCTTTACTGAAAGAGTGGTCAGGCCTTGGAACAGGCTGCCCAGGGAAGTGGTGGAGGCACCATCCCTGGAGGTATTTAAAAGACGTGTAGATGTGGCGCTTAGGGACATGGTTTAGTGGGCATGGTAGTGTTGGGTTGACGGTTGGACTCGATGATCTTAGAGGGCTTTTCCAACCTTAATGATTCTACGATTCTAGGTGTTCAGAATTTAAATTCATGCTTTCTAGCACCTAGACAAAAAAATTTCAGCGGATCTGATTTTCCACTGCGTGTACTTCACTTAGGCTTTTACACTTGGTCAAAACATGAACAATGTAGGAGTTACCCACTAGCAGACCAGACTCAGCCATTCTCATTCTAGTTGCACTTTTTGCACATCCAGTTTTCCAAGTAAATGTTGGGGGAGAGTCATGCCCCAAATGACTGGCTGCAGTGAGTAAAGTTTCACCTGACTTTACAGCATAGGTAGAAATGCTAGTTAAGAGCTTAATCGTGAAGCAGCAGCAAAAGATCAATTAAATTGATAATGGTATTGATAATGGGCTTTCAGCCTAGCAGCTGGCAGTATAACAAGATCCTGTGGCTGGCAGCTGAAGTTAGACAAACTCAGCCTTTTAATCAGGCACATGTTTTTAACTGTGAGGGGAAGTAATTAGAACAGGTTACATAGGTTTCTGTTGGCAATTTAAAAATCAAGACTGACCATTTTCTAAAATGTATGCTTCATTGCAGGTGGAAAGTGGAGGATGACCTATGGCCTGTGCTCTGAAAAGGAGAAACCAAATGATCACAGTGTGAATATATCTGATCACTTATTCAGAAACTCCTTCAAATTAGCTGCTACTGGTTTTGCCATCCACTAACTACCACGGCTATTGAGGTTGTAATGCTGCTAGAGTTGTGACAGCCTAAGACCCAAGAAAAAGCAAGGCTTAAAAGGAGATGAGATTTTTCTGAAAAGGTTAAATGAAAAAGGGAAACAAGAATAAGGAGACAAGATTAGGGTCACATAAGTGATTCTACAGGTTGAAACAGAAGCAACAAATTCTGAGACTGAAGTTAGGAATAGTTATTCTGAGTTTAACTTATTATGTTATTTATTTATGTAGTTTAAAAGGAAAAGGGAGGTCAACACCTGTAGAACAGGCATGATTTTACCAAGTATCAGAAGAATAGAAAACAAACATTAGGCCCAAGGTTATATTTCCCCTACTGTGCATGACTATTAAATGAGCACTCCACAAAAACCAAAACCTGTTCCTGATGGGTCTTGTGTTAAGTATGCAGTAATGCCGCAAATAAGTAAAATAAGCATGTTTTCTATTCATTAGTTAGAAAATAACATCTTTATCTCAGTTTTAGCTGTACAACTTTAACAGAAAGGACAAAGCAGGGCAAAGTGCCAATTTTATTCTACACTAACTGCATCAAGGTTTAGTACACATGCTGAGGAGAGTGCAGATACTTGTTAAAGATGCTGACAGAGGCATAAAAAGTAATTACAGTATTGTGCCTCCCTTTACAACAAACAACTCTACTTCCCTATCTTAGAGGTGACTCAAAGCCTTAAATTAGAATTCTCAGGGTTTCCCACATAGGCAAACACTGCAGGATTTGAACAAGTGGATATGCTTCCTGCTCATGTTGCTTACTGCTAACTATAATTACAGTATTTATAAATTTAAACCTTAATGACAACAAACACAGTAGCTCCACTGCTCTTGTACTAGAGATGTCACTTTTAGTTTTTCCATAAGCACTGCATTAAAAATAGGGGAACATTCAGAGGGTATTAGAGAGAATGATTTTTTTTTCCCTCTTCCTCACCTTTTTTCCCCTTCTCTTTTCACCTCAGATGTAGGGGTACTTAGAGAGACTTCCATGCAATATATGGAAACACTGATGCAAACCCTTAAATATTTGTTAAATTTTTCCCGAAAAATAAATAAATAAATGAAAAGGAATGGTTTGCAGCAATTTTTCCTGTCTCAAGATCTGGATGGTGTTTCTGGAAACTATAAACCGGTGACTCTGACTACCATCTCTGGTAAAAGGGAAGAATCTATAATAAAGAAGAGCTCTAGAGTCAGTATGGATTTTGTGAAGGACAACACTGTCTCGCTAACCTCCCAGCATTTTATGAGCATGTAAATACATGCATGGAAAAAGAGGATTTGGCGGACGTAAAGTATTTGGATTTTTCAGAAGCTTTTGAGAAGATTCCACACTAAAAGCTTTGACAGGAACAAAGCTGCCATGCTCATAGTCTTTGAACGTAGGAAAGGGCATTTTATGAGTTGAAAGCTGGCTTAAAGGTAGGAAACAAAGGGTTAAGACTTAATAGTTTCTGTCTGGGATAGAGAAGAGCCAGAAGTGATGTCCCCTGGGGATGACTGTGGGTACTGCCTTTGTTCTCTAAATGACATCACTTTTTTGCCACTGCAAGAGGCAGGCTAGACGGGCCATTGGTCTGACTTAGCAGGCTGGTGTCCTGTACAGCTATCTTCTTATAGCTTATTATCTTTTTTCCAATACTTTGCTTTTGTGCATATCTTGAAGAACAAAAAAATATCGGGGGTAAAAATTAAAAAGAAATTGTATGAAATGTTGTAACAAACTAAGGACAGATGTGAATCAGCAAAAAAAGCCCTGTCCAAGTGTGGGCATATGCGAGTTATGGGGCCTGACAGAGGGCATCCCATACTTGGGATAGCTCAGCCTACCTTACTTAGGTTATCTCTGAACAGTTTACAGCATTGTTCATAACCTCTGCTTTAAAGTAGCAGAGGTTAGCTGCTAGAGTAGCTTTAAAGTTGGTTTGGCTTTTGCTCTACTCCTAACATTGTGTCTGTGAGAGAGGAATATCCATTTTCAGTTTGCTTTATTTTTTTCTGCTTTTTAGGCATCATCTCTTATCCACCAGTAGCAGTTTAGTAAGGCCTATTACATTTTGACAGTTTGAAACATGAAGCTGTGAAGATAAGGTGCTGCTATAGTGAAAAGGGCCATTTTCTAGCAACAGAACAGCAATATATATTCGAATAGTGAAAGGGTAAATATAGTACAATCCATTTTTTTCCCCTAGTTTTGTTTCTGTGATTGTTATCTCCTTTCTAATGAATTTATTCCCTCTTTCTCTTTTCATATTTTCACGCTGCTGTAGGTCCCATTGAGCAAAGTAACTTAAGTATACGCATTAACCCTGAGAACAGCCCCACACAGCACTAACGTCAATGTGGGATGATTTGATGTGGTGCGGCACTACCTCAGGTAGTCCTCATAGAGGCAGCCCCAGTATTGGGAGGTGCAGATTCAGTATGCTTTAGTTAGCTTTATACCTTATTGAAAGCATCACTTGAAAAGATAAATTTCCAGTTTGTCTGAGATTATTACTCCAAGGACAGTACAAATTCACACATTTAACAGTATCCATAAAATATCTCAGGTCTCTTTATCTCGCAAACTTCCCTTATCTCTCACGCTGCAGTTTTTTGGGGAGAGAGAGGGTGTTTTGTTTTTCCTTTTTTTTATTGCCAAATAAGTACATAATGGTATTATCATGAAGTGGAATTTTAAAAAGTTCTGCAAATGTTTTCATGGATCCTTCTGGAGAATCTCTTTGCCTTTTCTTTTCACCTTTCTTTGCTCCATGTTTGCCCAGGTATCATGGGCAGCTATGGTCAGCCACCTACAGTAGAGGGGACATGCAATGAGATCCCCTCCCTGCACAGCTGTGCAATGAGGTCCCCTCAGAAGACCTTTTCCTATCAAGATAGTGAATTCAGGATTGCAGCCATAGCCTGAAGCCTACAATGGATGTGAAGCACCTCCATACCGTGAGGGTTGTCTGCTCAGTGATGCTATCACTCTTACACAAAATGTATCCAGGAGCTTGTTAATACTTTCATAGGTTCTGGCAGGAAGACCTCATCTGGAATATTTACCAGTTGGAATGAATCTTTTTATTTAAAAGAAAATCTAAATTCCTGGAGATCTGAGATTGCCAATCTATAGCACTAAATACGAGCATCTTCTATTCCTAAAAGCTCCCAGAAATAGAAAAGTTATACACAGCACATGAAAAATAAATAGAAAACCAGATTACTTTAGAATGTTTTAGTTATATCATTTGTATATACAATAGAGTTTGAAAGCAAAAAATAAAGTATATGATTTATAAAGATAATTTTCCTGCATTTCCTTAATCGTTTTATAATTCCTTGTCTTTATTTTGCACTTCAATATATTACTTTGTTGTGCCATGACTATCAATGCATCAAAACTTTCTCATCCAACTTTTGCTAAAGTATTTTAATTAAAATGGGAGTATTTACAGTTGTTATATCATATTAATATTCCAGTAGGCATAAAAATTTCACTAAATAATATTGAATAATTAAGAAGGAATACATTATTGATCAGATAGGAACAGTTTCATACAGTATAAAACACTATTGTGCTTTGTTTGTGTTTTTAATATCTGTTAGTGAAACCTCAAGTTGATATTGGTATATGACTTTCTACCATATAGACTAGGCAAATTTTAAATGGGCATCAGCTAGTGTTGTAGAGATATAGAGGACATTATCTAGTGTTGTAAATATGAAAATGAACATCAGTGCCTTGTTTATTTCTCCCCCAAAATAGGGTTTTAAAATACCTGAAGATAGTAAAAGTTAAATTTTCTACTTACTGTACTATTTACTAGGTTTGCTATTTACTGTATCATCTCACGATTTCCTTTGGGTCGTTACCCCAAAGGGATACCTTATCAGCTAATTTATTATGTATAAATGTTATTCTTGGTTATGTGCCTTGTGACATTCTTCAGAAAAAGCCTGAAATAGGTATTATGGGGGAACCTGATAGTGATTATGAAAAGGAGATCATATTCTGAAATAAGATTACACTTATTTCTCTTCCTCTGAAAATAGTCTGTTGATGTAGAATTTCACAGTTTGAATTTTCTGTGCAGTCTCTTGGTTTCTCTTCATAAATGTTTAAGGGATAGTCTTTGAAAGTGGTCTCACACAGAAACTTTTCAGCCCTACTTTTCATTTTTGACCAGTTTCTTGAAAAGAAATCTTACAGAACATCAAGTAAATCAAATACAAAGGTGATGTGCGGATTATGTTTTAACCTTGTTTCCTCAGGAAATTAAGTTCTTGTGATACCACTCTTTCTTTCCTTTCCTTCTCCTGTTCACACATTTTTGATCGTGTTTCCCAGGTCTGTGTCTGTTTTGTAGAGGAGTCTCAAAGGCTTTATCCAAACTAGAGGACTACATACCTGAGCACGGCTCAGCTGCCCACTCACTGGCCACATGAGATCCAGCTGCACACCATCCTCTTCCCCGAGGGTGAAGGAAAGCTCCTGTCCTCCGCACTGTAAGGAGCAAGGAGACAGCACATTGCCTCTGGCCCTGTGCTGTGGACGCGAGGAGCTGGGGACTGCCAGCTGCACTGAAGAACACAGCTCAGGGGCAGGCAAAGGCGTGAAGTTTTTGCATGAAAGGCAGAAGATGGACAAAGGAAAGAAATTCAAGTTAGTGCCCTACCAAAGGAAGGGCTGCATTGTGTTTTTAGCATCACTTGTGCTATTTGGAGAATCAACATGTCAGTCAGCACCCACAGGCTCTGCCCCAACGCAGAAGGGTGCACCCAGGTGCCTGATAAGTGGAATCAAGCAAGAGATGATGGATGGATATAACAAGTGACTGGCAATTCAGTGAGATGGGCCAAAGAACATGAACAGGACCCAGAAGTATTACCAGAGGGAATCAATGAGGAAGATTAAATATATTGGGGACTTGGAGAGAGCTGGCCATATTATGATGAGTGTGTGGGAAGTACATAAGACACAAATTGCTAAGAAGTTGGGGTTTGCTAGTTTGGAATTGTTGAATTCATGGAATTGTTATTTTTTACTCAGTTGTTGTTGACATCAGTTATTACTGACTTATGAATTTTTATTTAATATCTACTAAGTTACTTGTTAAAGAGTTCCACTTTGAAGCAAAGTTTATATGTTAGCACTCACACCTGATCATTGGAGAAGAGGCTCAGATGTGAATGGCTGTGTAGATGTACATCCAGCACATAAAATACCGACTATGAGAAACTGTGACATTTAAACCTAAATAAAAACAACCATCTTACTTCTATCCTCCCACAGGACCAGGGGATACTTAAGGAACCATCTTACTCACAGTCCCCAATTAAGCATTATAAAACCTAGAAAAATAATGATGTACATTAAAAAAGAAGCTTTTTCTGAAGCATATTAGCTGCTCCACTTCCACCAGCCTACTGAAGGACTACAAGAACAGGGAATGGCAATTATGTCTGATGGTATTTATATTCCTACTGACAGACCCATGCTTTATTACCCAATTACCATATGCCATAGGCCATGCTCTGGAATGTGATCCTCTCCTAAATCACCCTTTCCAAGCACAACTAACACCAAAAAAAATCTTCAGTTACTGGTGCAAATCTATTAGGATTGAGCACATAGAAAAAAGAAGGATGATAGTTGGGATGTGCTGAATAAATTCATCAAGCAGAGGCACACAGAGAACAATCACTCGAGCAATACAAAATATTCTCAAAGGGTAAAAAGAAGTCTTTCGCTTGTGAAGCTTGCAGAAATCCTTTATGTTTCTATACTTTCACCTTTACTATTTGCAGTGTTCACCAACCTTGTTGTATTCACAGCTCATTCTACAGAGAACAATTTGTATTTTATATTTATCCACCTTAGAACTTAGATCTCCAAGTCCCTGACATACATGCATACTACTTCTAAAATGCAACCACCTCTAGTGTATTTGCAAACTATTCCAATAAATTCTTTATATTAACCAAAGTAGGAAAGACTGGAGGATTTTTTTTTCATTTGACAGAGAAACCAGAACAAAAACTGCCCTGCTTCTGTCTCTAAGACCTAATGACCCACATCACTTTATCCCACTAGCTCTCGCAGATAAAAAAGTGATTTTGCCTTCTTTTCCTCCTGTGCCACTTAAAACAAAACCACATGTTAGTCCAGCCAGAGTTAAGGCCTTGTAGAAAACAAACATGACTGACAGATATTCAGTGTCATTACTGCAGAAGTTGAAGAGATGAGCTGAAAATATTAATGTTCTGTTATTGTAATTTGCTGTCTCTTCCCCTGTCATATAGTCAAAAAGAGAAGTTCACCTTTGAAAGCTTCGTCAGGTGCTGTGCACTCAGCTAAGTTACAGATCAGATCAATATTTAAATCATCTGACTATACTCAGTAATGATCTTCTCAAAGCTGCAGAAACTACTATGTTAGGGGCCTATTTAAAGTGTAAAATGTATGCAGTGGGATGACTAGGCTGTTTTTCACAGCTTATTTGATCATTTACTATTTCAGTTTAATTAAAATTGAGAGGACTCATCACCTTGGAAATCATTTGACTATTTCTACACCCCCTCAACTTTTCTTCCGCATGTAAAATTGCCAGGTTTTATTATTTTTTTCTCTACTGGCTATGTACTTTTTCAGTCTTTAAGCCAAAATATCATGTATGAACAGTAAGTTGATTTTAGAATTGGTGGGTAATAATTTCCTCAAAATGTTATTATTTTTCCTGCAAAGATTCTCCTCTACCAGTGCCGAGCTCTCCCTCTCCTTGACTAAACAAGTCTATTAAGAAGTGGCTACTTTACTTAACAGTAAACCCAAGTCCACCAAGTAGCAGGCTACAGAGATCTGCCATTCAATTTTGGATGAACAAGGCTATATGTAGAAGTATAGGCAATGGGATGGTCTCTTTTTTTTTTAAAAAAGGACACACACCCCTCCCCGTACATGCACAAATAACACATACATAATGAATATTTGTAGTTTTGAGTTCTTATTCTTAAAAATTCAGGTAGAAATCCTAACTCTGCCATAACCTTTTATAGGGTCAAGTGGCAGAGAATTAGATGCATGAAATAACATAAATGCCAAAAAATTAGTCGGCACAGTATATTACCAGCAGTCCAGCTCTAGGAGGACTCTAGGATTAAAGCCCTGAGATGCATAAGGGCAATCTGCAGCACACAGGGAGAGTTAGGCTGCATCTATTCTCCTCTTCCAACGAGCACTTCAACACAGCGGGTTACAGATCATGCAGACTACCGCTTCTGTAGAGCACACCACTGCTCCTGCTCCTAGGGGGAGTAGAGAAGCAAGTGGCACAACCATGCCCAGGTCTCCTTCTGACAAGGAAATGTAATGAAGCTACAAGAGAGTGGCTGCAGCTGGGCTTAGGAGACGGGGAATGATCCTTGCTATAGCAATATTCAGCATAACCTTGGACACCAGAAATGGAATCTGAAGTGACCTATACACTGATAAAAAGTACTTCTTGCTAGCCAAACCGGAAATGTTAGAAACAGCTGTTCATCTGAAATCCTAAGGCTCTGTGTAGCTTCAGCTCCACAGGAAAGCAGCACAAAGGTACCTCAGTTCTTTGGTGATACATATAATTTTAATTATTTGCCACCCATTTTTGCCTGAAAAGAGGATAATCTGAATTGCTCTTCACCCTAGAGGGAGTCAAACCTTTTACCTAAAAGTAAACACATCAACAACAATAACAAGCATACAGAGGTAATTATAATTCAGTACAGAAATATTAATATATTAGAAAACAGCTTTTAAAAGGAAAGTGGACTTCCTGGGTTTTGAATCACACAAGTACCTACTTACTCTCTTTGCACTAAATAAAAAAACATGACACGTGAAAATAAACCGAACTTGCTGGTAATAATAAAACTTCTAAAAGCAGGTTAGCCTATTCTGAAATGTTGAATTAATTTTGTTTCAAATCATCATGTTTTCTAGCTGTTTTGAAGTAGTACATGAGAAGATCATGACCAGAAATTAGTATTTGTTCAAGAAGATCATCTGTGTAAATGGGTTAATAGTTTTACACCTCTAATGGAAGAAATAGAAATTAGTTATACTTTATCCATTCCTCTGGTTTTTATATGATCCTTACTACTGCTCTGCCTTGTGGGTTTTGGTTTTTTTTAAAATTTAATCAGTAGCATCACTAAACTCACGTCTGTTGGTTAGGTCTTAAAAGGTATCTCATCTATCATTTCTGATGTTCAGTGCTTGGCAGATCTATTTGCAAGCACTCAGTGAATGAGATGATAAATGTGGTATAAATATTTAGAAAAGCAGATGTAAATATAGCTCTGTTTAAATTCATTAATTTCAACAGAGTACTAATCCTTACAAAATCATGTGGATGGTGTTTTATGAATAGTATTAATGCAATTTTTGTTGTACAAAAACCTAAATTAAAATGAGAACTCTCTCAAAGCAATAAAGTTATTTTCTTCTAACTGAAAGCCAAGTTCAATCATTTCAAGTGTGGCAAAATTTAGCAAAAAAAACCCCGAACATATGGTTTTTTTCAAGCACCTAAAGACATATGAAAAAGTTTTCCTAAGAATTTTTACTGAAATAAATATAAAATTTCCTTTATTGGTAGCCTTGGCCCATATCCTCAAGTACGCAGCAGTAGTAGTTAAGGACAGATAATTTTACACATAAATGAAAAAATCATTGACACGAACAAATCTTGGCTTTGGCATGAATATTATGCTGAAAATAGCATGAAAAATGCCATGAATGGCTTGAAAATTATGCTGATTCTTGAAGTTAAGCTATCTAATTCAAAACAAAAGAAAATACATGACCTACATACCCCACCAAAGCAAGCCAGAAGCTCTGGAGTTTTGAATATTAGAAAAATGCTCACAAACAAATTTTACCTCATGAATTATGTAATAAAATTTATTAAAAGAATAATTTTAAATGCAGGAGGAAATAATACACTACTTATTGTCAAATTACAAAACATATTGTTTTTACCAATTTATTTTATTATGCATCTATTTTTGCTGGTATTCCATACCTAAAGCTGAATGTTTCCTTTGGCAATTGTCTTTCTTTACCTCATTCTTTTGCAGTGTTACAAATAATATGGAAATGAACAAAAGTATAAGTAGATAAGCATCTTTTCTTTTGCTGCATGCTATAGGTACGCTCCAAAAGGAAGCGCCAGAGTGGAGCTGGAAAGATAACCTAGTGCCTCTCTGATGCAGGATCACCTTCAGCTATTTCATTCCTGACAGAGCATATTAAATGTGTACTCAAAGACTCCATAAACTCCTCAGGCAACATGTCGTGGTGCCTCACGAGTGTCTGTTAAATTTCCTGAGCTCTGAACGGCTTCATTTTAGCCCAATATTTCTTGTTCTAAATGGAAATAACAGATCTTTCTTTATTACTTTGCAGTATCTGTGTTGCATTTTGAGACAGTTAATGTCCTGCTCAGTCCTCTCTTGAGGATAAACAGTGCCTGTATTTTTAAATCTTTCACACCAAAGTGGGAAATGACAAGCCAGAAAACCATCCCATAGAAAAGAATGCAGAAGTTGCATTGGATCATAAGCTTAATGTAAGTCAGTGTCACATTTTGACAATGTAGTGGCCTGCAGAAGGGGAAAACACCATGCTGAAATGTACAGTCCCTGTACTATTCACATCACTCACTTGAAAGAATAATAGTAAATTTCTTTCCCCTTGCCTTCTTGGTTGACTCAATCTGCATTTTCATCTCTTAAATGAAACAAGTGTGCTCGAAACAATTGTCTTGCTTTCAAAAGGCTGAAGATTAAAAAAAAAAAAAAAATCATATTTCCTTCAGATTAAGGCCATCCTGCTTAAACAAATGTGAGGTTAAGAATGATCAAATAAGCAATTTAACTTTCACAGTTCTTTCATGAGCGGTTTTACCATGCCAACATAACTTAACCATGTGCTTTGCTGTACAGATATGACTTTGGCACCATAAGGGTTTTTTGGATTTTTTTTTTTTTTTTTTGAGGGGTGTGTGGTGTATATGTGTATGTATATGCATACATACGTATATATGTGTGTATATACGTGTTTGTATATATGTTGTGTATATATATAAAGTCATCGCAAATGTACAATTGTGTTTAATGAACTTTAAGTTTGATTCAGTTTTCTCATTATCAACATTAAATACTGCTGGCCAAGTTGTTTGCCATGCACTTCATGTGGATACTGAAGAGGCTTCAGTAAAGCCCTACAAAGACATTTCCTTTGTGGTCTGGTATTTCCCTATGATACAGCTGAAGGAGCAATTGGAAAAGAGCTCTCCGTGGCCTTTGTTTATACCATGCATTCATGTAAATTATATCATCACATTGTGCTGCTATGACACATGCTGCATTCATTAACTTACCCTACTTATTAGTCCTTTCGCACTTTCCTTCTGTTTGTGGTTTATTCCAGCTGCAGAAAAAACTGTACCCTTCCTGATGGCACAGATTAGGCTGAAACTGCTTTTCTTACTCTTCACCTTACTCTTCCTGGACACATATAAAGTAGAAGTCAAAATCAGGTCCCTGGTTAGGTCAACGCATAAACTTCAACCAGCTTCAGTGGAACCAGGGTTTCATCCCAAAGAACCACATTCAGACTTCGGTTGCCTTTCATCTCTGAAAACTGGCAGGTACACACACAGTGAACTATACCGTTTTATTTAACTGTTTCTTGAGAGGAACACAGACAACACCTATATTTTCTTAGTATGGTGTTCTGCTTACGTGGTTGGTTACTACACACAAGCTAAGTGGCATAGTGTTACACCTCACAGGAAAACAAAAAAAATATTCCTAGTCTGCATCAAATCACCGGTACTTAACCTTTCCTCCCTCCCACAAACACCAATGCACTTGCACACCAGAATAGGTGTCAATTCCTTTAAAGTTTAAGTTTGAAGTACCAATTCCCAGCGCACACTGACAACAGCAAGACAGGAAAGAGCAAGACAGGGCTCAAAAGCTATGATTTTGGAAACCCAAGGAAATAGATCCAATAAGGCTTATAATTTAACTCACTGGACAGCATAAAGCAACTAAGCCAGCCAGCAAAGAACAAGACATACAAAGGATGGGGCTGTGTGTGAAATACTGCCTTTCTTGATGCTGATGATTTAGGGCTCACGGGAGACCTTGAATTCATAGCTTAAAACTCTGTCCTGGAGCAGGACATCCCCACTGTTCTTCACACAGCAGCAAGCAGATCTCTGATTTTGCTTTTAAGACAACGACAGTAGACACTGAAGTTTAGGTGTATATTCAAAAGGAGTCAGAAAGGAAGCAAAAAAATAGAGGACAAAATTTTAATGAAAAGTACCTAAATAGGCATGGAAATATTTAATAAAAGAGATAAAAATAGTGACACTCAATAATAAAAAAAAATGAAGGAGGGGAAATAAGAAACTCAGAAGAAAAACACTGTAAGAGAAAAATAACCTTTTAAGGAAAAGTAATAAGGTCATAACTCTCTAAATATCTTGGGAGCCCTCTGGAGGTACTTACTGCATGCTGTGCTTTTGAGGCTGCCAGTCAGCACCACCACACGTACACAACCAAGGCTGTGATGCTTGCATATTTTTACCAAGCACGATAATTTGGGGAGCCAGCTGTGCAATTATTGCATATTGTTGAAAGACCAACTGCATTGCAATAAGAGATAAAAATGCTGTTATTTGACAAAAACATACTATAGCTAAAAGTGCAAACAAGTCAGAGAACTTGAAACAGGAGTCAGTTATATTTATATTGCTAAAGCTAATTGACTTTTGTGGGTTTGTGTGGTTTTTTTAAACAACGATGAAAAGTATCATTTCTTGAATCTGTGAACTTTTTTTAATATAGCGTGCCGTTTTTAAACTGGTATGCTGTCTTAATGTCTGATAAGTGTGTGGGTTTCTGCAGGCAGAATTCAACTCAGAGAGTAAAGCCAGCAGGTGAAAATTTCTGATTCTCGTTTAATTGCTCTGTCACATCTGACCATCTTTGGAAAGCACAAGGAGGTATTTCAGAGTTATCAGTACATTTGAAAACTGCCAGTTTTATTTCCACAAGCCTTTGTTTTCATTTTGTTTCAGTGACGACTTTATGCTTCTGAAATACTTTCCTTCTTTTTTCTCTTCAGATCCTGTGTTCTATAATTCACTTTTCCGCTGTTACGTTGATCTTTTAGTGTTATCTGAGTGTTTAGGAAATGATCCATCAGACGTTCAGGCTACCATTAGGCTTGTGTACCCGTTGATTTTGCATAAGTATGATACTAGATAAAATCCAGACTATAAACTAGTCGATGTGTATTACATGAAAAGCAATGGTTAAGAAAAAAAGTGAATCACTTTGCCACTGTTTAGTGTACTTTGTAAAAAGCTCAAATATCCCTCTATATCATTCTAAAAACATGGAAACTTGAGGAATCTTACACTGATAGCAACATCAACCCTTCCACCACTAAATGTGCCACAGCATATCAGAAAAAAATAAATGGTGAAGGTATTGTACTCAACAGTTCCTGTGCTCCAGCAATGTAATAAGGCCATACATCTTACAAAGTCTGTTCTCTCCTGTGAGTTTAGTTAATAACAGAAGGAACTTTCTTTGGGTTTACCTGCCAGATATATGATACATATTTCAGTGAGTGGAATTTTTCTACCTCATTCTACAATGGTGGTTTCAGAAGGAATTATTATTTCTAATTCATCAGTCTTGTGGAGACGAGTCAGAAGCAGCAAAACTTAAATCTCTTTATAACTAAATTAATCCAATCCTTTTTCATTTGTCATCACAGTGACAAAGCTCTATTGTCAGCTGAACAGATGTACTAAACACTTGTCACTTGCATGTGTTAAAGGAGCAACAACTAAAAAGGGATAATTTCTCCTGATTTGACATTTCACATGTCAAAGCAGAAGAATTCTTTTTTTTTTGTCTAGTAATTTGCTTGGGTGTTTTGTTTGCTTTACACCAGGTATGAACTTCTAGTACCACTGGTGTATGGAGGAAGAATCACAAACGTATTACACCTTTTCAAATTCCAGGAACCCATAGCTCCTTTTATGACTTCATTCTATCTTTATATCAAAATGCATAAAGTTTATGATCTCATAATGAAAGAATACTTGCTAAAATATTCCTGTTAAAATGCTAATCATGACCTTACACCAAGCTCTTTAATTTTTCTGGAGTAGACACTGCAACAGGAGAACAATTTTCTTGGTAGACCATGCTTCTTTTATTTTTCTAATCATTTAACATTCTTTAGAGGTTTTGTTGTTGTTGCTTTTTTTAGAAAAGTGGAATATAAAACTTTCTTTGAAACTGAAAAGAAAGCATTACATTTTATTATTAGAAAATCAAAGATGAATAGATTAAGTCACTGTTATCATAAGAAAAATCAAATATACTTTTCTCCTGTGGAAAAATAACATAAATGACAAAAATAATGTG
This sequence comes from Fulmarus glacialis, assembly GCF_000690835.1. Lineage (NCBI taxonomy): Eukaryota > Metazoa > Chordata > Aves > Procellariiformes > Procellariidae > Fulmarus > Fulmarus glacialis. The sequence goes on along the minus strand of NW_009218410.1, from coordinate 10,773 downwards.
ACAATATAAAAGCAATAAAGATATTCAAGGATCATCCTTGAATTCCTAGCTATAAATTATGATTTTTTGTATTCTGTTCTTGTACCTTAATTCATTTGCAGGCTATTCTAGTTCTGGGAGATGCACCATAAAGTACTGATTGCTGACTTAGCTTTGCTCCCATTGAAACACAGTAAGAATGAAAATTACATCATCCAAACTAAGATGCCTAAAATATGTGAAGATATTTTAGTCTTGGAAATAATAACAATACTTGTACTTGAGCAGAGGAACAATATTGTACATTTTGCAAACACTCTTCAGAGTTCTGGTAAAAAGAAAGGGAGCTTATCTGCCCAGAGCTCTTATACCCAAACCACAGCTTAGGTGAAGAGGTCCTAAGAAGGCATTTCCTAATGAAGCATTCACTAAGTCAGGAAGTAGTAGTGGATATTAGGTCTAAATAACTGATATTTTCAAATGTTCTCTCTGAGGGTCTAAAGCCAATCTCATATCCTGTTACCTTCAAGAAAAAATTGAGCACTAATAACACATTTCCAGAATCTTACACAGGCTGTCTTCCTTACCTGTTGCGGGCTGGTAATCCCTGCTCTCTTCTGGAACAATAATGAATAAAGGTACTTGTGTATTCATCAAGATCTGTCTCAAAGAACAAAGCAAATACTAATAATGTTGACAAATAATTAGCATTTGGAGCTCCAAATGAAACTGTAGTCTCTTCATTCCCAGCCTGGGCAACCAGGCCTTCCGTCTGCTTATAGCCAGAAAAAAGAAAAAAAATGATGGCAACTCTAGTTGCCACCCACATAAAAAGATGAAAAAGACATGGAACAAGAAATTAAGGCAACTCTCTGAACAAATACTGTTCTGGTTTTTTTTTTTCTATTTCACAAATGAAATACAGTTTCCATAATTTGTATAATTATTTCTATCAGATCTAGGAAAACAAAACTAAAGCTGTGCAAGCTGTACGTGCAGTTTGACCACAAACCTCTGTTTCCACACTAATCTGCACACAGAGGTAAATCCCTGTACATGCATATTTGAAAGGATAGGGAAAGGCTGAAATCAGCCAAGGAAAGTCGTGTAGTCTCATTTGTTTTTGCAGCATGAGGATGACTCTTTTTTCTGTGTAATGCCAGAAGATAACTGCCTGCATTGCAGGAAGGATTCCCTTCCTCTTCCTCTCCTCCAAGAGAAAAACTTCTTATGAAGCACTGGAGATTGCCTATAGCTAAAGGCAGGTCAAGACGCATGGTGCTACTGGTGATTTTAAGATCTCTAGGTCATTACAGAAATTTCTTGGTCATTTAAAATTTTTCCTCTGTCTCAGAAAAAAATGACTTTTAAATCTCTTTTGGACAGACATGGTACATTATACCTCCCACAGTCAGCTCAGCATGTGATCAATCGGTAACACATTTCATTTTCTTTCTCTTCCCTGTTCCCATTAAATTGCTACTTTTGCTTAAGCAGCGTTAGTCTTTTGTTTATCATATAGTGTGGCCAGTGTGTGATCTCTAGTGTGAGTGCAAGAGGAGGAGGAGGTATTTTGTTTTGAATTTTGGGGGGTTTTGTTGTGGTTTTCTCTTTTTGCAAGGGTAATTCTGGGAGGCTGGACACAGTGATGCAGGAGGCCCCTTCCCAGTCCCATGGCAGAGGTACTTAAAAATCAATAGGAATTAACTGTCTTAATACCAGTAAAGTGGCTGCATTTGACTTGACTAGTTTTCCCTCTATTAGAGAGCAATTTTAGCATTTCTGTAATGACTAATTCACCTTTCAATATACATTACTGCCAATTTTTCCACCACCACCATGCCATGTCTTTGCACATATTCTAGAACACTAAGACTGACATTTCTGTGTAAAGCCACAATGTAACTAATAATAAAAATAAATTCTACTCCTAAGTAGAAAGACTACACATAGATGAAATAACAAAATTAAACACTGGCTGTCAAACAAATGCACATTTTCAATCTTATATGGTCACTTTGGATAGACAGGAAAAAAAAAGATAAATCAGTTTTATTTGTAATCAAATAAGTCAACAATACATTGAAATATCTAATGCTTATATGTTCTTTTTACCCCCTATTCAAAGTGAAAGCATACAGCTTGGATACAATTTTAAACTTATTTTCATTGGGCTTAACAGAAGGAAAAGAAAAGGAACAGAATTAAATGCTACTGCAGACCATCCACAAAGTACACTAATCTCATCGATTCTTCGAAAAAAAATATTGGGAAATAGCCAAGTTATTTAACTTTGCAAAACAGCTGCTTAGCATTCACAATACTCAGTATGACTACTGCTATGAACGTCTCACAAAAGCTCAGAATACTTTTATTTGGGTTAAAAGAACGTCATTTGCAAAAGCAGTTTAGAAAAGAATGCTGTCAAAATGCCTTTGAGAAGCCTCAAACCCAGCTCTGACAAATGTACCTTGATTTCAGTTTTAATCTAATCCTAACTACGAGAAATATAGCTTCTAACTAGCAGTTCATTTTTAGTGTAACTTCATGAAGTTAGTGTAATGCTGGGGGTATTCTCCATCAGTAACATCACCATCTCTGCTATCCCAGATTCATGAAAACAACTTAAAGCACAAAGGGAAAACTATACTCTCAATACAGTTTTCGGTTTTGGTTCCCCCCCCGCCCCTTCATTCTGTTGTTATTGAACAAGGTTCCAAGAAAACTCAGCAGCATAATAAAAGCTTGGGCTTTCAGCAGAGGCATAGGCTAAAATACCTACCAGCTAAAATACTTACCAGTGTAAGGAATTGGGAACTGGTTGTTGCAAGGTGCTGATAACCTTGTTCTCATGCACAGCAAAAGAGACCACTTGGCTCCAGGTGGTTTCTGAGAAGCACAAATGGACTTATTCTGCTTGCAATTCTGTCACTTTGATCAAGACTAGTAGAAGAGGTGGGTAGAAACATGCAAAATTAACCATTCACACGTGGCAGGAGCAGGGAGGAAATATTACAGCAGATGATCTTGAATCTTCTTGAGCAAACTTAGGAGGAAGGAATGGATGAGGAGTGTGGTGTAAGAGGATGGTAATCAGTGGCAAGAAGGACATTTAGCTGAAAATCTGAGCTTGGGAAACCTGCCCGATCTCACACTTGGGACTGTGATTTTCATCACTGGCCGTGCAACTTCGTGACATTTTTTAATCCTGCCACTAGAAGCTACAATTTCCAGTAAAAACACATAAGAGTATCTATATTGCTCTCCAAAGTAACTCAATTGTCTCTCTCTTTTGAAAACAAATGGATGTTTTCATAGTTCATAAAGGCATCTATTCCTCCCAAAGCCTTCATCTGAGCCATTCCTTTTGGCAGAGCTTTCATGTTGTTAAGAACTAGATACAACCTTTTTTTTGTTGTAAATAATTTCAAAACTTATTGTGTTTTATTTCCATTGAAAGATCTGCTTTTCATTCCATGAGAATGAAGCTTACCTTTCTTCTCCTGTGCTGACAGACCTGCAAAGCCAGGACAAAAGCAAAAAAGCAGAGGCTGCCACAGGAACTGGCTATCGTTTGTATAGGAAACTTCCTCTAACACCTGGAGCTGTCGGTCTGCTGTGAAAACATGACTAATTTCTCATCACTGAAACTGTGAAATATAAATCTTCATATATCAAGTCTACAGAAATTCTCATGTTGTTCCTTTACACACACTTTCCTTCACTTCCTTTTTAACCTAGATAGCCCAAGACTTCTCCATATCTGCTTCATGCTTGTAAAATGCCCGTACTCTTCCCTTAGCTCTATAATGATGCTTTTTTCCTCAGTATTAGTTAAGCAAGCACTAGATCCATGGAATAGCTGCCAACTTCATTTTGTAGCCACTTCTTTTTTCATTTTATTTTGAAACATACTAACATTTTTGTCTTTTTGAGCAAGGGTTTATATTAAATAGAAGTTTATTATTCTTGTTACACCACCATATGCATTTCCTGAGTGGCCTAGAAGGTGACTTGCTCTGATACATATGAATCTTTCAAACTATTCCTTTCAGTATGAATCACCTTACATTTATCCAAAACTGCACTTGAACTTACAATCAGCTTTTTCTAGCTTTGGTTAACCTCAGTGATTCTGTCATCTGCAGATTTCTTTCCCTTTTCCCATTGTCTCTACCAGTAAATTCATAACTAAACATATATTTCAGAGTGACCAGTGAACAAAACCAGTCAGGACAAGTTACACAGATTTCTTTTTCATGGCTGCTGGTCCTAAAGAGTTCTGCAGTGATTACTTTTTATAAACAACTTCAAGACAACACATATATGGATTATTTATTTACTCCACAACAGTAGGCAGAATAAACATGGGCCACATTCATATGGACTGTACACTGCATGGAAAAACTAGAATTCAATCTGAAATAACAACATAATTTCTCTAAACATCATTAAGTAGCAGGAAGATGCTGTAGGCAAACTGCTTTCTGCATCCAGGAAATATATCTATTTTTTTGCTCAAGTAAAACATTTCCTAAAAAAAAGTCTTCTAATTGCTAGTAAACTTTTTTAAAAAAATGTAGAAAACCACAAGGTACTGCAGGCTGCCCTGAAAAAAAATAAGTGAACATGATGTCAGATTCTTATGCTAGTCTCAAGGAAGAGCATTCAGCAGAGCCAGTCAATATGACTAAAACGTGCATTTATAAAACAACTACAAAAAGACTTCCATGCCAGTGACAGGAGGTGATTCAACTAGCTGGCTGGCAGTAAAGGTTGTTTACCAGGTTGTGGATTCCTAATTGGGTGCCTAGCTTGCTAAGTAGCAGCTGGTCTTTAATTAGTCGAAAAATTATTATCACTAAAAGTTGCCATAAAAAGAAAGAGAACAATATAATTAAAGCACTAGAATCCATATGGTGGTATACATATCTTCACTTGTCAATAGCTGTTTTTCCCTCTCTTTTCCACTCAGCATTAATAAGACAAAACTGTTCATTTGCCAAAAAAGTCTCCTTTTTTAAGTTGTATTGAAAGTAATATTAAAATGGAAGTGTGCTGAAAGACTGTAGATAGCGTAATGTTTCTTTGACTGTGACGTTATCCAAGATGCTGTTTTCTACAGTTAGGATTGATGAGTCACCCTTGCCAGTACATCTAATCATGGTAGGACATCATTATCTCACCTTTGTTCATTACTTATAAAGTAAAATTAGATTAAAACCTCTTTGCATATAAGACTTAACAAAATACAAATTTCATGCCTGTGATGTATTAAATATGACCGTAGCCTGAATGCACATTGCAACCTGTAACTAGAAATCTGCAAGCAGTTGCACTATAATTATCTGAAAATATTTTATGCACCACTATTTCTAGAGGTTTACAGACCTCTGCACTTGGGGAATATTTGCCAATGTGTGTGGAATGATGAGATTACATGTGAAGCAATACGTTGTTAATATAAAAGAATAAGTCTAGGCAAATTTTTTCTAAAATATTTTAATCACCTGTGCTATCAATTTTAATATTATTGTGTATTACACTATTTTTATACTTACTGTACTTACTGATTTGGTCAAGGGGGGAGAGAGGAGGATAATATTATTTAGTTTTGTAACAGCTGAATCCCCTCCAGTTCAAAACCTGACAGAATCATCTGATCCATTAACTCTTTTTATGATAGAGAAATTCAGTAGTGGGGAAAGGTATTTATTTATAATAGTGGTGCATCTATTAAAGAACAAACAGAGAAAGAAAAGATTAGCTCTGTTTAGTGTCCGGATTAGCTGTGGAAAATGGATAAACTCTACATTGCTCACATTAGCAGCAGGTGACCTCCACTTGTCTGCATTTGTTATTGTTTATATTACAGCAGAGAAACCTAGGAAATAAAATTATCTTCTGCTCTACAGGAGTAGATTGCCCGTGTTCCAAGTCTAGAAAATCTTTGTTAGCTGGAGTTAAAACCAGGACATTCAGTACAAAAGAAACTAACTGTTTGAAAGCCTGAATTTCCAAGTGTCTGAATTATCCTGAACTCTACCTCTACCTCAGCACAAAGTTGAGAAAATTAATTTTAAAATAATCCTTCACCATAAAATCAATTGATTCTTGGCAGTAACTACATACAGTGGAAATAGCCTTTCATAATTTTACATAAACCTTCCTTTAAGGTTAGGAAGTTGCAGACAAAGAAGAAAATATTCATCAGCTAAGCAGCATATAGCAATATGCATCAGCCTCAGTCCTTCACTATAATGCCTTCCAAAGGCTAAGCCATTATTTTTTTCCCCACTGAAGTGTTGTTTCCTACCTAGATTGTTCTACATTCAGACCTCACTAATATTAGGCCACTGTAAGGCACCAGAAGAGATGAATGTGCACTACGGCAACTATAATGCAGTAAAAAAAAAAAAAAAAAGTATGGACTTTCCAGCTTAAAATACATTATCACCAAGTCTTCAAATTGCTGTGCTGGGATGAAGCAAAAATGGTTTATTTAGGAATTCCATTTCATTTTTCTCTTGAACTGATTTTAATAGGATTCTAGTGTAATTTTCTGTAATTTAAGACACAAAGTTTTTTTTTGTGAACATGAAATTATTAACACTTATTAACACACGAAGACATGATTTCATTTTGGTAAATGAAAATAATATTGGACCTTCATTTAGATTTAAGGTCTGATCTGTGCTAATTTAATCTGTTTGAAGAAAACACCTTGAACATGCACATTATTAGCAAATTACTTAAATATTTGTTTCATTAAACTTTAAATATTAAATTATAATTCAGAAAATATTGAAATAATTCTGTGTTCCACTACTAACCGATTAATGATTTTTCTGTAACACTTTAAGACAGGACTTAACACTCTTTGAAAATTGAGACCAAATCTCTGTAGAACGAAATTTCTTTTAAAGTGTTTCACAAACAGCCACCGCTTTTGCAGGCAGGGGAGTTTGAGGGGGGGGGCAGAGGGACTTGATTTAATATATTTAGTTCTTCTCCCATCCTTAATAACAAAATAATCCATTAATGATGGTTAACACTTTTTCTATCCCACTGTCACACACAGGTCGACAAAAATCTCTATGGGACTAAAAACATGAGTTATATCCTTGACTCATTGTATGTTGAAGAAATTCAACATACTATGAAAAGACAGTGAAGGCACTTGTAACTCATTCTTGCATTACTGTTTTAAAAATATCACTGCTAATGTTTGTCCCCCATTACGGTCCCACCAATGTTTTGGTAACTCAGCTGTGTGACCACTTTCGGGAAACAGACCGTATATTACAAGCAGCAGCTGGAAAAGAGCTTATTAAAAACATAACTGTTAAAAGACGACACTCTTATGGTATCTATTTTTTGTGAGGGCTGAGCCACCCGGACCTGTCTTATTGAAAGTTCTTTAAAGTCACTAAAGCTTACAAGGAGAGCAGGATTAAATACAAAATGATAGCAGCAAAAAAAAAAAGGTGAGAAAATCTTTATTTCTTTAATTACACTTATCAAATACAATAGTTTTAAGTCAGCATTCTGCACTGCAGAGTAAAGACTGGTAGAAAAGATGAAAAAAGAAATTTTTGATTCGCTAATGCACAACAAATTTCTGGTTAGTGACCTGGTATTTCACTTTCTGGAAACTCATCCCATACTTAAAAGAGAGGCTATTGCTAGAGGCCCTCAATATAATTTCAACAAGCTAGAAAACTTTCATTATTTTTAATCTTATATCCTATACTTCATAATGTCATTAGATATTACTTACAAGTGTGGACAAGTTTTGCCTTAATAAGTAGCCATAAAGGCAATCTGCAAGTCATTTAGATGTTAAAAACAATCAGTTTAGAGAGGTATATTTGTAAAACTAATCTAATATACATTTGTAAAACTAAGTCTAATATATATCAGTTGAAAATTCTGCAATCTATTATTCAACTTGACTGCTTTGGTATGGGAAAAAACAAACAAGAACAACCTAGTTGATCTTTTTGCTCTTTAGAATTTTTTCATTGTTTCTGGGTTATATGCTTCAACAAGGTGAGCTGCCTGGTCCATTTCTCCCTCACAGCTCCATGTTAATGCAAAGTTTTGAGATCAGGAAACTACAAAGGGCAAACATAAGCAACTTATAACAGCTTGCTTACATTATTCAGCATGTGGTATTATGAGCACAAAATATTTACAAGGTTCATTTTACATGCACATTAATTATGTAAAATTAGAGACACCAAGAGAGAGCCATTAAGTGTCGATTAGACAATAAGATCAAGAATGCTGGCAGTGCTGGTAATAAGAAACCTAGAGTTTACTTCCAAAGGGAAGACGGTTCATTAACATTTTAATTTGTTTCTCAACAGTTCAATTATAACATGCCTAATGTGCTGGACATTAACCTTTGGGGGCCTGGACCAAATTGTAGATCAGAATAAAATGACCTTACTCTTTTCATGAAGGTGCAGATGTGACTTTTTGGGGAACTTTCATTGCTGACAAACCAGTTGATCACCTTACTCTGAAACCTCTTTTAAGAGGCACACCTCCTTCACCTGTAAATATTTAGGGCAACATCCAATAAATTGATGAGAAATTTTTCTTTTCCACTGGAATCTGGAGTTCTGCAACTGAAAATAAAGTGCACACAAATGTCAGGGATCACAAGAGCAAACATTTGGTCTTAAAAAGGAACATAAAAAGTGGCAACATGACACTTTTTTCAATAGCACAAAATGTATGGCACACTGAATGTGTGAGGTATCTTAGACTGACTGTGTAGTAAAGCTTTCTCATGGTTCAGTCAATTGTCAATTAACTTGAGTTAATTGCTTGCAAAAGAACTTAAGTTAACAATTAATTTAAAAAAATAAATCTAGATACCAAAGTTTGTTCCAAAAAATCAGAGTTTTGATTCTGTGAAAGAAGGCAGTTTCTGGTGTACATAGTAGTTCAGAAGTTGTTACTAAAAGCCGATAGTGACATGGACTCTAGCCTCTCAATACAACTAAAGTTATTGTCCGAAAATGGAGTATATAAATAAGAACGTTAATGAGATTTTTTTCTTAGGGTAAAGCCTATATAATTTTGCTTTCATTCAGAGTTTTTCCTGCTGTTGGCCTAGCAGACATTTTATCTTGATAATAAAAAAAAAATAATAGGAGAAAGTAAGTAATTTTTGCAATCCAAGTAGCATATAAACTTGCCCTCCATTTAAGATCTAATCATAAATACAGCCGCATAGGTAGTATCCTTTTATTGTGCAATTTCTTTTCACAGTTCATTAATTGTGAAGAGATAACTAGAAAGAAAAAAAAAGAAGTTTGTCATTTTATGATAGTGTCCTGTATGGCCATCAGGATGGGATACATTTTTATATGTTCTTCTCATTAATGATACATCAGGGAAAAGACAGGTGGTCATCAATGGCTAAGAAGCTGAAAACATTAACAAGAATGGGCAACATACTGTACTTTTGGAGGCAAGAAGGTGTCTAGCCTGCCTTTATTTTTACTACTTAGTTTTCAGCTCCAAACAGCTGACAACAGGCAAAGCTAGAGAAGATTCTCATCACAGGTGTTAAGTGATAACAGGGAACATGAGTGCAACAGAAAATAATTGGACCACTGTCTATTTAATAAATAACAAAAATATACCTTCAAAGGTAGTGAGGAAGTAGGTACTGGAAAGGGAAAAATAAATTATGTACAACAACGATAGTTCATGACTATCCATTGCTTTTGCTTAGGGCAATCAAAAAAAAAAATTGAGTGCTGTACTTGTTTATTAAAATGTCTGCTTAAGAAGCCAAAACAAAAGCTTGAAAGGATAACTTGAATGAAATAACATTGGTTTATTTGTAAAACATCTTTGAATTACTTTTTTATTTGTAATGAAAGATTTACTATGAAAACCTAAGTGATGTAAGTGCATTATCAAAAAAAGTTTGCAGATCAGCGACAAATGTGCGATACTACTGATCGCATGCTTTAACTTTTTTTTGTTTTTACATACCTTCAAACATAGCAAGTTATGTTCTACCAGAGATCCAATACTTGGCTGCATGACTTCCATGACTAGCCAAAAAAACCAAATCACATGAAACCTCCAGCACCTGTGAAGAGGAAGATTCTGTTTAATATAAACGTACAAAAGGACTATTCACCCTAATACTCTGGTACAGTTAACTAAAATCTGACTATAAACTTTCTCCATTTAAAGTGTGGCCGCTCATTTCAGAATATATCAAGGAAAGAAATTATGTTCACAAAAATGTTATTTGACTATAGATTTCATTAATCTTCACTAAAAAGTCCAGCATGACAATAAACTCCATGTAGACCATTTACAAATAAGATACGCTTTTTGATACCTCTCGGGAGCGCAAATCTCAGGCATAGGCCAGAGCATACACTCAAAGGTGGAAAACCACTTTGTTCTTTATAGAGCAGGGGTTTTCACCTTTCTTGTCCTAGTTGTGTATTCTAGGCATGCCAAAGAAGCTGTAGAATTCTGCAGATCAGTTTAGTCCTAAAAATAAAATTTCCAAAAGCTACAGCAGAGAAGTAATTAGCAACACTCAGTAAATAATGCATGACCAGATGCATACCAACAAGACCTAAGTCTGGACTACAGTGTCCACAAGCTGGAACGGGATCAGAGAAACTCCCAAATTCCACTTCCTTGAGCTACATTTGAGGCCTTTCTGTAACAAATGAAATAAAAAATTTGGTGAAACCATGGAGAGAACATTCATCTTTGAAGTTGTTGTGGTTTAACCTGGCAGGC